>NW_004797793.1:438909-448405 GCF_000002075.1 Aplysia californica
GTTTGGTTTGTATGTGCATGTGTGTGTGTTCACAAAATGTGCTTTTGTTTTCTGCTGGTGGTCGGAGTTCTCCCTCTTCCTTTTTTTGTGTCTGTCACTCTCTGGTAATGGGATGCCAAATGTCCGGTTTTTCCTTTTTTTTTCTCATCCGAGAGAGGTAAGAGAGAATATGTTTTTGTTTCCTCATTTAAAAGCTTTACAAGGTTTGGTTTAGGTGAGATGTGATGCTCCGCTCATTTTCAGTTTTTTTTTCAAAAATCATTTGGCATCCCTTCTAGTAACACCTCTATCTAATCTACGGCACATATGCAGTTGCGAGCGCCGTAAAAGCTTACTAAAACAAACATTCTTTGGCTGGTGTGGTTTGCTTCTTCTTTCTTATGAAACATCTATCGTCCTTATCTCTCTTTCTTCTTTTTTATGTTTGTTACTCTCTTGTAACACCTCTAATCTTCTGGCGCTCATATGACCGTATGCAGTTGCGAGCGCCGTAAAACCTGTACTAAAACTAAACGGACCTAATTATATTGCAAGTGCTGTATAACACTCACTAAAGTAAACCCCCCCAAAAAAACAACCAATGTCCCATTTTCTCCCCCCCGCAGATGTTTGTGACCCGTGAGAACCACACCGAGGGCGAGATCCAGCCCATCTTTGTTCTCGTGTCCGACCACTGCCTCTACCTGCTGCGCTACAAGAGGGAAAACCGAAAGTTTCTCCTGCACTCCCACGCAAAGCTCACCGATCTCATCTTCATCAGCGTAGGTTGCCTCCCTGTAGATTTTTAAAATGTTGTGTGGGTGGTTGGCGGGTGCTCTGGTGTGGTTTGCTCCTTCTTTCCTACCACCAAACATCTATGGTCCTGATCTTTACTTCTCTTTTCATGTTGAATTTTAATGAGAGTAATGTGTAATTTAGATTTTTTATTTACGCCTGCGTGTGTTTTTATGGACCTGTACAGCCAGGAAAAAATTCCCCCTGGGATAATAAAGTATTATCTTATCTTATCTTATCTCTCCTCCTTCTTCTCTGTGTTTGTTACTGTCTTGTAACACCTCTAATCTTCAGCACTTATATGACCTTATTGTGCTGCAAGTGCGGTAAAACTCTTTACTAAAACTGAAAAAAATATTGTAGAGTAATGATTTATTTATGTCTTTACGTTTGAGTAGGACTTTCCTCCTGTGCACACACCACCAGTAGCAAGAGGCTGGTACAACTGCTAAATCTAACACTTTGCGGTCACTTGGTACAATAATGCGCGTCAGTGAAAATTATCCGTTCCGGTCACCTGGGCCAGGCCCGAGAAGTCCGTTGCAGTCACTCTCCTGGCTGGGTGACAGGATTGGGTATTCTGTACTGCTAGCTGTGTGACTGCAAAGTGTTAATGAACTGTGACGTTTTTGATTAAATTGGAAAGAAGAAGTAATGACATTTTGAAGTTGAAAATGTGCTGTGGAGTCTCCTTATGGTTACTTATGATCAGTCTGAGGGGTCATTTTATCATTTAATTTGACATGGTTTAACACCTTGCTGTCACCTCTCACCGATCGGCCATGTTTACCGTCCAGTTTCTTTGGATTTTCCCCAAAATGCCTTTGCCTTTGATGGCAAGTGTTTTTCTCTACATGAGCCTTGTGATGGAAAAGAGTTTAAAAAATATTTCTCCGTGAAATAATAAAATATTGATAATATTGGAAGGGTTTTGATACCTGAAAAGATGTGTCTTTTATACGATGAAAGATTTCTTTCTAAATGTCCCCAATACGAATACAAGAGTAAAGGCTAAATAGAGAATTAATTTTTTCACTCGTTCGTCTAAAAAGTAGATGAGTGAAAAATGTTTTTATTTATAGCTCAAGAATTCTTTTAAGAGAAAAAGGAGAAAGATTCTTATAGCTGGCTGATCATATTTAACACTTTTCCGCCTCATCTCGTCGATCGGCGATGTTTACCACCAAGTTTCTTTGGATTTTTCCCCTAAATGCCTTTGCCTTTGATGGCAAGAATTTGTACTATATGAGCCTTGTGATGGCAAAGTGTTTAAGCTGTTGAAGTTTCTCATAATTCTATTTTTATTAAATGTTTCGTCTTTTCAGACGGGCTTGAACGACCAGACGATGAACATAGAGAGCCGAGAGTCGAAGCGACAGAAGCAGAGGTTTTGGCTGACCCCTGGTCACCAGGCCCTGACCCAGTGAGTGACCGGTGCTGTCACCTGTAATATTTGTGAAGTGTGCTGACAAAATGAGTTACTTCTGGGATTCAAGCCTTATGAAATAGATACTTCACACTTATTATAGGTGGAGTTTTTTACAATTTATAAGTATGAAATATCAAGAGGCATGTTATACATAAGGAATAGGGCATCAATAGAAAATCTACTAATTTGACCTTAGTGTTGATTTTTGGCCAATAACTCCATTTGTGGATTGCGAGAAGTAACTCATTTTGTCAGCACGCCTCACATTTGTTACTTGTTGTGTAGGTCGTCGAAACTGGCCCAGTGCGGGTTGTTGGCGGTTGTTCCGGTGTGGTTTAATCCCTTCTTTCATATGATCAAACATCTGTGGTCCTGATCTCTCCTTCTTATTCTTTTTTTGTGTTCATTAGTCACATGTAACACCTCTATTCTTCAGCACTTATATGACCTTATTGTGTTGCAAATGCCCTAAAACTCTTACTAAATCTAAAAACATTATTTTCACAGGGCCATCCAAGCGTGTCTGACAGAGGCGGTGAAATTTGCCAACGAGCATATTGTGTCTGTTCGCTCGAGGTTCAGCACGGGGAGTGAGGTGCCCTTGCAGAAGATTGCTCTCAGGAAGTACATCTCGAAGGAGCTTAGCTGTGAGGTAAGCCAGGACTTGCGACATGCTGAAGTGCCTGTCAACACGCTCAAATAATCTTATACAGAGTAGGCTTCGACCACCACCCGTGCAAAATTCAAAATTTCCTAACAACTGAAAAAAATTTAATGTGTCCCGCGCACTCATATGACCTTATGCAGTTGTGAGCGCTGTAAAACACTTACCCAAAATAAAAATAAAAATTACCTTATGCTTCGGTTGCCTAGTGGTTAGGCTACCAGACTTGTAATCGTGAGGTTGCAGGTTCGGGGTTCGAACCGCGGGCCTGACGTTGTGTCCTTTGGAAAGGCACTTAACAGGAATTTACCTCGCTTCACCCAGGTGGGAATGGGTACCCGGCCATAGACAGTGAAAGATCTTGTGTAGTATGTTAGTGCTTTAGCATCCATAATGGCCGCTTGCACTGTTTGCTTCCCAGGAAATTGGGGTTGTTTCAGAATACTCTCAGGTCTGCTGAGGTAATAGTATGGATTGTGAAGCGCATAGAGCTTGCTGTTGAGCGGGGATTTACGCTGTACAAATGCTATCTCTTTTTTTATTATTAACCCTTTGAACCCTGACCTCCTGGGGCTATGATGTTACCGACCTCCATATATTTCAGTTCATGACTCTACCTCCATATTTATGTCTATATATCAATGTTCATTTCCGACCTCTGTATATTTCTGTTCATGACCGACCTCCATATTTATGTCTATATATCAATGTTCATAACCGACCTCTGTCTGTTCACGACCCACCTCCATATTTATGTCTAGATCTATATATCAATGTTCACGACCGACCTCCATATTTAATATTTCTGTTCACGACCGACCTCCATATTTCTGTTCACGACTGTACCTCCATATTTCCGTGTCCACGTAGGCCCAGGATGTGACGGTCGGCGACTACTCCTTGGTGTTCTGGGAAGACCCGGCCAGCTCCGAGTCTCAGACGATGGACGGGGTGAGCAGGGAGGGAACTCTTCTGCTCCGCGTCCAGGACCCGTTCAAGGGCTACGTGTGGAAGCCCGTCTACTGTAAGCTCAGGTCAGTTTCCTCAAAAGACTTGATTGGAAAAAAAGTGGCGGTTATATGTCTATTCTTTAATTATGATAACGCGAAGGCAATTGGTCACTTTTAACGACAAGCGGTTTCGGGGGTTTCCAGAAATCTTCACCCACTCCAAAAGTGGGCGTTGCCCTACCTATAGGAGAAGTTTGGTTTCATTGGTGTGTATATTTGTTTGGTTATAGAGAAAACTTTCCCCGTCTTTTAAAAAAACTGAACAAGGGGCAAAAACTTTACCTTTGAATTTCTCAAAACACCATTTTTCGGGATAGCCCCTTTGTGCTTAAAAGCGACCAATTAACATATTGTCGCCTGAGAACTATTTAATCCCTAGTGTACTCAGCTAAAGAGTGCACTTTGTAGAAAATAGTTCCCAGGCGACAAAAGTACCAAGTTTCAGTCTTTAATGAGGAGAAGAGTGAGCACAGGATAAGTCCCATTTTTGATATGTTCGCTTTTAAGCATAGTAGAGCATAGGCCATCAACAACATTTCTCCAGTAGAGCCTGTCCTGTGCATCCTTTTCTAGCTGTTTCCACGATGTCCCCGCCGTTTCCATTTCTGCTTGTACCGCTCGCCTCCATGTCATCTTTGGTCTTCTTTTCGACAACTCTCTATAATGACATTTTTATATTCTGGTCCGGACGATGTGGTTAGAGAGAGGCTGCTCTGTTACATGTTTGTTTCAAGAGTGAGTTCTTAAAGTTTTCAAAGGGGCTCTCGTGGCCTAGAGGTTAAGGTTTTGGCCTCTTTTTCAAAGGTCCCTGGTTCGAATCCGGGTAGTAACCGAAAAATTTTCTTCTCTAAAATTATCTCCCTCACGTCCTTTCCGGCTCTCTAACCATGTTCTATCGTCTGCTTTCGTCTCCACTTTCTGCCCCCACCCCCTCACCTCCTTTGCCCCCTCCTCTGGGCTCCTGACTCTTTCTGCAGCCTTTCTACTGCCACTCCTTGGCTCCTTCTTACTGCAGTCTTTCAGCCACACCGCTGATCTTCTGGTAGGAAAGATCTACGCCTAGCCTTCTCGGACAAGGGCGAAAAATCTCGGAGGTCCCGTGTTCAAGTTGCGCACATTAAAAATCCCTTGGTGGTCTAAAATCGATAAGAGTAGGCTTCGGCCGCCACCCAGGCAAAATTCTAAATTTCCTACCAACTGAAAATGTTTAATGTATCCTGCGCGCTCATATGACCTTATGCAGTTGCGAGCGCCGTAAAACACTTACCAAAAAAAAAAAAGAATAAAAAAGAATAATATTTTCATGTGCATGGTGGACTGTTCTCTTTCAGCCTGTTCCCCTCCCAGGGGGTCGAGTGTTGTTCGGCCTCTGAAAATACCTTTTTGTGAGTAAAAGGGCCTCATCTACCCTCGGGTCACCCAGTATTTACTCACCGACATCCTCCCATTTTCTTTTTAGGGCACTTTTCTCCCCCGGAATACCTTATTTCTCTGGTGTTTTGGAAAAGTTCTTGTGGCACAACTATAATTTATGACTTTCAATGTCTTTCTGCACCATGTGGGCATCTGTAAATAGCACGCACAAAGCGAAATCTCAAAGAAGAGAAAATCTTTACGTTATGTATGGACATCACTATGTACTTTTTTTTTTAATGCGAAAAATACAAAGAATATACATGTATAAGAAAAGATTTGGAATCTGACAATCTGTTCGCTATGTGCGTGTAGTGCTATGTGCGTGTTGCGCCATGCGCCTGTTGCGTTATATGCGTGTTTGTTATGTGTGTGTTTGTTATGTGTATGCGTGTTAAGACTTTATACTGTATGATTATATGGAAAAAGTGATGGGTTATCTTTTAATCTCTTGTATGTTTTGAAAAATTTTTTTTAGGGATAGTTGGCGGGTGCTCTGGTGTGGTTTGCTCCTTCTTTCCTATCAAACATCTAGATTCTATTGTCCTTATCTCTCCTCCTTCTTTTTTGTGTTTGTTACTCCCTTGTAACACCTCTAATCTTCGGCACTTATTTGACCTTATTGTGCTGCAAGTGCCGTAAAACCTCTACTAAAAAAAAAAAAAAAAGACTTTATATTGTATGATTATACAGAAAAAGATGAGTGATGGTTATCTTTTAACCTCTTGTATGTTTAAAAAAAAAAAAATGTTCCGGTGTTTTCTTTGTGCAGGAATGGAATGCTGTGTGTGTATAACAACAAAGGCGACCCGCGGCCAACGTGGTACCTGGGTCTGGGAGGTGACCAGTGCATCGGTTGCCGAGTGACCACCGTAGCCGACCGCCAGCACTGCCTCGAACTGGTTCTCTCCGACGGCCCCAGCTGGCTGCTGTCTGCGGCCACCGAGTCGGAGATCTCCTACTGGAGGCACTCCTTCTGTCTGGCTGTGTCTACGGGCATGGAGGTGAGTACTGTACTGGTTGGGGGGAGGGGGGGAGGGGGCACGGAGTCAGATCTCCTACTGGAGGCACTCCTTCTGTCTGGCTGTGTCTACGGGCATGGAGGTGAGTACTGTACTGGTTGGGGGGGGGGGGGGGGCCCGGGGTCAAATCCCCTACTGGAGGCACCCTTTCTGTCTGGTTGTGTCTACAGGCATGGAAGTGAGTACTGTACTGGTTGGGGGGGGGGGGCACGGAGCCAAATCTCCTTCTGGAGGCCTCCCTTCTGCCCGGGTGGGGCTACCGGAATGGAGGTGAGAACTGGGGGGGGGGGGGGGGGGGATAGAAGGATATGGGACGGGGGCGGGAAGTGTGAATGTGTTTATGGGGGATGGGGAGAGGTGAGTACTTGTCAAGGGTTTGTGTGTGTGTATGTGGTGGGGGGCGGGGGAAGGGATTTGGGTGGAGATGAGTTTGATTATAGAGAAAACTCTCCTTGTCTTTTAAAGAAACTTAACAAGTGGCAAAAACACTTTACTTTCGATTTTCTCATAACAGCATTTTTCGGGATAGCCTCTCTTGTGCTTAAAAACGACCAATTTACCCCCTCTCTCTCTCCCTCCCCTCCACCCAGCCTCAGAACACGGTGTCCAAGTCTCTGGTACCCTGCTGTCTGGTGCTGGCCTGTGGCACACTACTCATGTGTCACGAGGACCTGCAGACCAAGTTCTTCCGCACGCTGGGCAGGGCCAAGGTCGAGGACATCACGGCCATCGCCATGGACGAGAAAGACCCGACCTACTGCGTGGTGGTAAGTGGCAGGAGAATATGTGTCACGACATGGTGGAATCAGGCACTCGTCAATTTTTCGGGCATGTGGAGTTTTTGGTATCATCTGAAAGCTTATTTACTTTCCTTGCTTTTCATGAAAAAAATATCCATCTAGCCTGAATTGAAGTCGAGATATTTGCGATTGAAGAGGGTGAGGTAGCCTGGTTTCAGTGGTTAAATTAATCAGAAAATGGCCGCCAAAGTTTGGTAACTTCAGTAGCTTAAGAGTTCTTGAAAACTGAAAATTACATACTTTGGTACCTTTAAACAAGGCTTTTCAGTAAAATTCACCTGGAAATGTGTTTTCATATGAACTAAAAGGTGTTTAGGTAAAAAAAAAAAAAAGATAAAATTTGCAAAACTGATGGAAAAATGCCTTTATCTTCGATTTTATTTTTTTGACGAGCGCCTGATTTCACCACGCTGCCTCACATAATGATGATTTATACAGTCGGGAGCACATAGCATGAACACGGAAAGCTTGAAAATCGGGAGGGTCTCGTGGCCTAGAGGTTAAGGTGTTCACCTCTCATTCAATTGTCCACAATTGGAATCCGGATAGCGACGGAAAGTTTTCTTTTCTAAAATTGTCTTCTTTCACCTCTTTTCCCGCTCTCTAACAATGTTCTGTCGTCTGCTTTCGACTCTAGGGTCAGATTTATAGATTTCCTATTGATACCATTTTCTTAAGTGTTGCATGCCGTTTTATTATTTCATACTTATAAATTGTAAAAGCTTCACCTATAAGTGTGATGTATCTATTTCCATAGGGCTGGAATCAGAGAAGTAACTCATTTTGTCCGCACGCTTCACATTTAACAAACAGGCCATTGCTGGTTACCACTCTGCAGCACCCAACTTTTTTTGTTTTGTTGTTGTTTGGTGGGTTTTTTGTTGTTGTTGTTTGTTGGGTTTTTGTTGTTGTTGCTTGTTGGGTTTTTTCTCACTTTGAGCTGGGGTTTTGCTGGATCGATAACAACAAAAACAATAACAACTTTGAGCCGGGGTTATTAGTCCTTGCCCAAGGGCACGCCCCAGCGACCACTCACCCTTGCGAACCCCGTGTCACTGGACTCTCTGGACGTTGCTCCATATTTTATTATCAGGCTTGTAATACTTGAGTTGCTTAACTCTTTATCTCCGAAGGGGATAAGGTAAACCCACTATGCTGGAACCCTATTTTGGTACGAAATCTAAAATTGACACATATGTCACTAAACTGGTCTTTAAATATAAACAAGTGAACCTACTTCGATACTTCTTCATCTAATGAGTTATCTCCCGAGAAAAGAGACTTGTTTTCAGAAATTGCTAAAAAGTAATTTGCCGTTAAAGTCGTCGTAAAGGAATGTGCCCGAATTACTGTCAGCTGTGAGCGGCTTGCCGGAGATAAAGAGTCAAGATGTTGCTTACCGTTAAGATAACGAAAGGAGGCCACAGCGTCAGCTCAAGCACTGATTGTGCCCCTCAAGGAGCTAGCCGTACATAAGGGGGGGCCCGGTGCTGTCGGATAAAGCCTCTTGAGGTTACGCACAACTAAATACTTGACCCAGGCATTAATCTACGTTTGGCGTGTATTCTGTACTTTTGGTTTGTGCTCTTTGTTCCTGGTGTCATATTATATTGACATGTCGATAATATAGATCTATATTATCATTATTTATTTCTTCTTCACTCACGATCTATGGTCTGAAATCAAAATAATAAGTTTTGACTATTTCTTCTTTGCTTTCTGTCTATGGTTTGAAATCAGAATATGTATGCGGGTGGTTGGCGGGTGCTCTGGTGTGGTTTGCTTCTTCTTTCCTATCAGACATCTATCGTTTGTATCTCCCCTCCTTCTTTTTTGTGTTTGTTACTCTCTTGTAACACCTCTAATCTTTGGCACTTGTATGACCTTATTGTGTTGCAAGTGCTGTAAAACTCTTACTAAAACACAAGTGTTTTGTCTCGTATTGTCAGGAGTTTATTGTAAGTGTTTTGTCTTGTATTGTCAGGAGTTTATTGTAAGTGTTTTGTCTTGTATTGTCAGGAGTTTATTGTAAGTGTTTTGCCTTGTTTTGTCAGGAGTTTGAATCCCAGGAGTCGGGAGTGACCAGCGTCCAGTGGGTGTTCTACTTTGCCTCGGCCGCGGATCTCGACAGACATCGAGCTGCTCTCAGCGAAGCGTGGAAGGAAATATTTATGGTGAGATACATGTATGGCTCTTTTTGTCCATTTTCGTCCATGCAGACGGTCAATTTAGCTTAACTTAAGATGGTCTCGAGGTTGTCTTCACCTTCCAATGTTTGAAGCGCAGATTCTGTCGCAGTGCTTGCATGTCAGTGACGCGGATCGAAGCTCTGTATTTCCGCTGTTTTCCTTTTGTGAGATACGTGATTATGTGTGTATTGGGGG
>NW_004797793.1:448505-451809 GCF_000002075.1 Aplysia californica
GGGGGGGGGGAGGAGACGGGATAGGGCTGGCTCTGCTCTGTTCTGCACTTCAGTTTTCCTCTACTCTTAATCGGTTCCAGTGGTTGGTTGGTGTGTGCTCTGGTGTCGTTTGCTTCTTCTTTCCTATCGAACATCTATTGTCTTTATCTCCCCTCCTTCTTTTTTAATGTTTGTTACTCTCTTGTAACACCTCTAATCTTCGGCTCTTATAGTTGCAAGTGCTCTAAGACCCTTACTAAAACATAATCGGTTCCTGGTGAAATTCTGTTGTTTTAATGCAACGCTTGGGGAAGTTGATAAACGTTAACATTTCATAAAGAATAATTTAATCTGTAGTGACTTCAGTATTAGCTTTTTTTAAAATGCCAGCATTGTGAGGTTGTGTGGGAAGGAGGGGTGGGGGAGCAGGGGGGGGGGAGGATTATATAAATTATCTTGTGAGTTCCAACCTTCATGCTAAATATACTTTGTTCGTTTTTTGTTTAATATTTACCATTGTATTCATTCATTCATCCATCTGTGTTTCTTTTCGTTATTTCCTTCATCCATTCATGCATTCATTCATGGGTCCATATGTTGATTTGGCAATTCTTTCTTCTGTCTATCCTTTCGTTATTAACTCCTGCTTTCATTCGTCCATCCACTGTTCATTTGTGGGTGGTTGGCGGGTGCTCTGGTGTGGTTTGCTTCTTCTTTCCTATCAAACATCTATCATCTTTATCTCCCTCCTTCTTTTTTGTGTTTGTTACTCTCTTGTAACACCTCTAATCTTCGGCACTTCTATGACCGTATTTTGTTGCAAGTGCCGTAAAACTCTTACTAAAACTAAAAACTTTTACCTAAACTAAAAACTTTTATTGAAACTAAAGACTCTTACTAAAACTAAACTAAAGACTCCTTTATTATAGGCCACTTTTCAAAATGGTTGATAGTGGGATTTTTACGCTGACCAGTGGATGTGTTCTTTTTCTGGTGTGTTATTTCACAGTGTCCGTTGTGTGTGTGTTTGTGCACTGGATGTGTTCTGTTTCTGGTGTGCAATTTCACCGTGTCCCTTGTGTGTGTGTCTGTGCAGTGGATGTGTTCTTTTTCTGGTGTGTAATTTCACCCTGTCCCTTGTGTGTGTGTCTGTGCCCCCAGGTGGAGCTGCCCGTCGTCTCGCTGGACAACGTCTCCCTAGAACAGCTGTGCCAGAACCACGCTCAGCAGCTCCGGCGCTCTCTCACCCTCAGCTGATTGGGGGAACATCGCACGCACGCCTGGACGCACGCACGCATGCATAGATTTGAACATGCGCTGTCTGCAGACGCAGTTGGATAGACAACACACACACACAGTCTTCAGACCTCCTGTGAGAACTCAGTGGGTTACCGGGGCAGTGCCACTGGCTGAAGTGTCTTTAGGCCATTCCCAAAGGGGGGACATTTATCGTTCAAGCATAGTAGAATTGTAAATGGGCTGACTCATGTCACGTTCATAACTGTGCCTGATCTACAACAGGGAACTGCTGCTTTTTCTTTCCTGATCCTTACTATTGTCATTTTCCTCTTCTTCTTTCGTATGTTTGTCACTCCCTTGTGACCTGCTATTTTGGGGTGCCTTGATAGTCGAAGCAGACCTTGTGCTGTTGAAGCTAGAGAGGTGAGCAGTTTAAGTCTGATTCCCTGTAAAGACTTCTCTGTTGACACCCACCCCTTGGCGCTCATATGACCTTATGCAGTTGCGAGCGCCGTAAAACCATCTACTGTAAAAAAAAGTTAGTGTACTCACTGTCCATTGAAACAACTGGGTTTACACATCGTCTTAAGACTTGAGAACACTGTGGGATTTACACGCTCTCCATAGAAACGAACTGGATTTACACTTCGTCGTAAGACTTGGGAGCACACATCTGGATGTATATATACACACTGTACATCACTGACACAATTGGATGTACACGCTAACGTCAGACCTGTGAGAACAAACACACGGGGAGTGCACGACACACTGTCCACTGACATAAATGGATTTACACACTGTCTTAATTAAGACACAAATGGATTTACACGCTGTTTTAATTAAGACGCAAATGGATTTACACACTGTCTTAATTAAAACACAAATGGATTTGCACTCTATTTTAAGACTTGAGGCCACACGCTTGGATATATATAGTCTTCAGAACGGCAAGCTCTCACTAGGATATATACACACCATCTTCAGAACTGTGGGAACACATTTGGATATATACACTGTCTTCAGACACGATTGGATTACACACTGTCTTTCAGACCTGAGGCCACACGCTTGGATATAAGCAGTCTTCGGATCTGTGGGAACACATTTGGATACATACACGGTCTTCCGACATGACTGGATTTACATACCGTCTTTCAGACCTGAGGCCACACGCTTGGATGTAAGCAGTCTTCGGATCTGCGGGCACACAGACTTCTGAGTAACCTTTGATACTGTACAGAGATCACAGTTGGTCGACATGTTCCAGGGAATTTGGTGTAACAGTGTCGCACATTCAGGCCTCTGAATACGTACACCGAAAACCACATATGTGTCACGACATGGTGGAATCAGGCGCTAGTCAATTTTGAGGCATATATGGAGTTATTGGATTGATCTTAAAGCCTGTCCATTTGCCTTGCTTTTGATGAAAAAAAATATCCTTTAATTTTGGATTCAAGTCAAGATATTGGCGATTGAAGGAGGTGAGGGTCGCGTGGTTTCAGAGGTAAAATAATCGAGAAAATGTCCACCAAATTTGAGTTATTTCCTTAGCTTGAGAGTCTGTGGAAACTGAAAATTTGTATCTTTTATGCCTTTAATCAATGTTTTTCTGTACAATCCACACAGAAATGTGTTATTTAAATGGCACTAAAAGTTGTTGAGCCAAAAACCCAAAAATTCGATTAAGAAATTCCCAGACCTTCACAATAATGCCAGTTTCTTGACTTTCATTATTTTGACGAGCGCCTGATTTCAGCACGCTGCCTCCCACATGGAGACAAAAGGATCCCAAACTTTCTGCAAGTCTACCACAGAAATCCACAATTTGAGGTCCCTCCGCCTCCACTGGCATGTCTACCGTAAGCTGACAAAACGCCTTTTTTTCGGTTTTGGCGCTATTTTGTACATATTTGCAAAATTGATAGCCTGATCAGTTACCCTACTTGTGTGGAAAAAAAATCAAAGTGAAACTGTGACCTGTTTAAAAAAAAAAATTAGAATTCAAATTTCGGAAGAATGCCTTTTTTAAAATGGTTAGACTGACAAAAAAACCCTCATAATCTCGAAACAGCTGTGAATA
>NW_004797793.1:452942-455610 GCF_000002075.1 Aplysia californica
GATTGTCTTATACAGGTGGCCGTTTGTACACATGATTGTCTTATACAGGTGGCCGTTTGTACACATGATTGTCTTATACAGGTGGCCGTTTGTACACATGATTGTCTTATACAAGCGGCGGTTAGAGCACTTTGGGTTGTACTTGAAATGTTGGAGTCTTTTTTTTTTTCCATGTTAAAACAGTTGATGTCCTGTTGTCCTAATGAATTGCTTCTACTCGCATGCATTGACTACCCACAGTGTGTTGGATAAAGAGGTTGTGATGACTATGCTGTGGCTTTGACCAGTTTGGAGAATCTCCGGTCAAAGTCCACTGGTGTGGGATGTGAAGCATTGCCCGACGTGTGAGGCTCCGATCGGAATATCCCCGGAAAGCAAGCGCGTTCGATGGGGCAATGATCATCTGTTTTTTCCTTTTTTGTCTTTGTACCACCTGATTTTTGGGCCAATCTACCTGAAACTGACCCTGAAATTACCTGAAATGGGAACTTTGAGCTTGGCAGCCCTCCGATCCACGCAATGTGATTTATCAGGCAGGGCATACAGTCCAATGTTCTCGCGGTCTTACATTTTGTTCCGTTAATCTCCTCTTAGACAATAACAACTGTTCCTTTTTCCAAAGGCAAGGCTCTACTGGGAGAGAGAGCAGTTTGTAGATATTTGAATTGGTCGCTTTTAAGGACGAGCGGGCTTACCCAGATTTCGGGGGTTTGCAGAAATCTTGACCTACACTAAAAGTGGGCATTACCCTACCTGTAGGAGAAGTTTGGTTTCATTAGTGTGTATATTTGTTTGATTATAGAGAAAACTCTCCTTTTTTTTTTTCTTCAAAGAAACTGAACAAGGGGCAAAAACTTTGCCTATGATTTTCTCGAAACAGCATTTTTCAGGATAGTCCCCCTGTGCTTAAAAGCGACCAAGTGTCTTGTGATTGTGAAGATTATTTGACACAGATGTCTTATTGTGAGGGCATGGAGTTGTGTCTTGTGATTGTGGTGCTTGTGTCTTGTGATTGTGAAGATTTTGTTAAACTGATGTCTTATTGTGTGGGCATGTAGTTGTGTCTTGTGATTGTGAAGATTTTGTTAAACTGATGTCTTATTGTGTGGGCATGTAGTTGTGTCTTGTGATTGTGAAGATTTTGTTAAACTGATGTCTTATTGTGTGGGCATGTAGTTGTGTCTTGTGATTGTGAAGATTTTGTTAAACTGATGTCTTTTTGTGTGGGCATGTAGTTGTGTCTTGTGATTGTGAAGATTTTGTTAAACTGATGTCTTATTGTGTGGGCATGTAGTTGTGTCTTGTGATTGTGAAGATTTTGTTAAACTGATGTCTTATTGTGTGGGCATGTAGTTGTGTCTTGTGATTGTGAAGATTTTGTTAAACTGATGTTTTATTGTGTGGGCATGTAGTTGTGTCTTGTGATTGTGAAGATTTTGTTAAACTGATGTCTTATTGTGTGGGCATGTAGTTGTGTCTTGTGATTGTGAGTATAGTATAGTATTATTATCGACATTAATGTCTTACCTTGTGTGTACCCGTCCGTATTTGTCTTCAATGTATCATGTATCTCTTTAGTGTTCATAGTACCGGTAGAGTGCGGATGACAAAAGACCCAGAGGTGTCTCCGTGTGGCCTCAGACTCAGTCAGTATGACAGTGACAGTGAGGGTTTGGTTCTTGGTGCTACTATGACAACTACAACAATCTGGTTTCGGTGCTTGTGGACAAACCCCGTCTCTCAGCTCTTCACATCGATATGGACACCTTTTTTTGGTTTGTTTTTATAATTTTTATTAAAATTGATTTATTAAATTTTTAAATAATTTTTAAATTATTTTTTTCAAATTTATTTTTTAAAAACATGCATATATATATATATATATATATACTGTACTGTATATTTTGCTTCCTCCTCTCAGTCAGTACTATCCTCGTATGCGTACCAGACTCGTCTGTCTACAATGAACTATGACTTGACTTTATTTAGTTTTGTCAATCTCAAAGGTGGATTTTGTTTTTGTACTTTTTAGTTTTCATATTCCCTCCCTTCTCGTAAGTGTACATAACAAAGATTATTTCGGGTTTCTTTCCGTCGCATTCTTTTCTCGGAGAAAATCCAACATCAATGACAGCAAGATTTTTTTTTAGTGGAATCCTCCATAATGTATCCATTATTCTGTCATTACAAAGTTTTGTATATAAAGTATAAAGTGCTGTGTATTGCAGTTGAAGGATTGGTGTCAGTTCCATGATCATGTAATTGAGAAATATTTTTTGTTACTCTACCGTCTACGAAGTGTAAGTTTTGTATCGGGGTACGGAGAAGTGCAATGTCAGTTTTTACGCTTGATTTCTGAAACAAAGTCATCCAGCTTCAACTTCAAGTTGCTCTGGCTTGGTCTTTGACTCAGAATCTATCATTCATCATGTTGTTAATTGCTGTGGCAGTGGTATCATGTTCAAACTTTGGGGAATTGTGGGTGGTTGGCGGGTGCTCCGGTGTGGTTTGCTTCTTCTTTCCTGTAAAAAATCTATCATCTCTATTTCCTCTCCTTCTTTTTTGTGTATGTTACTCTCTTGTAACATCTCTAATCTTCGGCACTTATATGACCTTATTGTGTTTCAAGTGCTGTAAAACTCTTACTAAAACTGAAAAACTTTGGGGA
>NW_004797793.1:455710-470026 GCF_000002075.1 Aplysia californica
TGGGGGGTGGGGTAGGGGGTGAAGCATTTTTTCACAGCCACAATGAAAAAATAATGAATTGCTCATGGGTTAACGTTTTTTATTTGAATTGTGCTGTGCTGTTCTGTGTGTTTTGTGTGCCAGTTTTCTGTTATTTGTACATGTGTCTGGCAGATTTTGTTTAGTAAGCTGGTGTGCCATCTTTGGATGGGTTTTTTTGTTTGTTTTGTTTCCTTGACTATCTTTCACAAACCACTGTGGTAATTATACATACTACCAGTATTAGACTAAGACCGAGTTGAAAAACTTTTGTCTGTTTTTGTTGTAGAATTATGCTGATGATATACTTTTTGTAGATAGTCTCCTGGTTTGAATATCATTGTTGTACAAGTGCTTGGATGGTTAGAGGGCGCCCGTTGTGGTCTGTCCTTCTTTATTGTCCGTCTGTGCTTTTCTGTCTGGCTTTTTTCCAGCAATATAATAATGTGACTATCTCCTTGTATGTTGTCCAGCAATATAATAATGTGACTATCACCTTGTATGTTGGTGTGCTTCTCTGTCTTTGAGTCAGTCAAAAAGTGATTCTATTGATCTGACTTTTTTTGGAGAAGCCGTCCTATCTCTGTAGACGTGAAGTCATTTTCTTTTACATCATGGCTCTGTATACATTTAATTATAACTTATAAATGCTCCCTGCTCATTTTATCCTTTTTTTACAAAGACATATGTGAGTGGTTGGCGGGTGCTCTGGTGTGGTTTGCTTCTTCTTTCCTATCAAACATCTATCATCCTAATCTCCCCTTCTTCTTTTTTTGTTGTTTGTTACTCTCTTGTACTTTAAACACCTCTAATCTTCTGGCACTCATATGACCTTATGCGGTTGTGGCATTCGACCTTCTTGAACTATACCGCCACGTTGTAGCTCTTTATCAATGAATTCCTCTAAAAAAACAACAACTTCTCTTTAGACACTTACCATTGTATGTCTTTTTTTGTTGACAGGTGAATCCTTTGTTGCTCACATTCTCCACACATCTAATAATCGTTTAATTTTTTTAAAAACATTTCTGTTGATGACAAGAAATGACAAAATGTGACCACTGGGTGGAATACTGTCTCGAAAAAAGAATCTGTGCATCATTTTCCATAAAATGCTTCGCGGAAAATCACTTGTCAGGAAGTAATTACTTCTGTATTTCTTAGAATCATGATCAATCAAACTTTAGTCACATCTTTTGCATGTTTGTCACACTTTTGTGACCCGCTATTTCCGGGTTGCCTTAATAGTCGAAGCAGACTTTGTGCTGTTGAAGCTAGAGAGGTGAGCAGAGTAAGCCTGATTCCCTGTAAGGACTTCTCTGTTGACAACCACCCCTTGGTGCTCATATGACCTTATGCAGTTACGAGCGCCGTAAAACCTTCTACTAAAACTAAACTAAAACTATTCCTCTTTTAGTGTGAATCGTGCTGTGTAGAAAATGGCTTTTTATTCAAGTGAGATTCATGTGAGGCTGAACTTTTCTTCAGTGATCTCTCTCTCTCTCTCTCTTTCTCTCTTTCTCTCTCTCTCCTTCCCCCCCCTCTCTCTCTCTTTCTCTCTGTCTTTCTCTCTCTCCCTCTCTCTCTCTCTCCTCTGGCACTGTGGCGTCATAAGCGGTCAGCGATGCTGACAGCGCGCAGGAACTCAACACATATGCCCGAGGGTCCTTAAAAAGTGCTGAATGTGGACCACTGAAATGTCCCAGCAGATGTGGTCTGGCACGATAGTTGGCGGGACATTTCAGGAACACATGGTCCATAGTCTCGTCCTCCTCCTTGCAGGCTCGACAGGACGGATGTGGGTAGCCCGCTGGCGCAATATTGTTGAGATATGATAATGATTTCAGCTTGGGTGATTTTCTACCATTTCTCAATTTTCAGTTCTCATTTTTCAGTTCTCAATTTTCAGTTCTCAATTTTCAGTTCTCATTTTTCGACTCTCATTTTTTCAGTTTTCATTCTTCAATTCTCATTTTTCAATTTTCCTTTTTCTTCAGTGATGTGTGCGGGTGGACCATTTAGTCTCCTGTGTCTGTAGCGGATATATGGTTGGAGGGCATTCCCTGCCTTTTGTTTTTATCTCTCTTCTGGTCAGTGTTACCGTCTGCTTGTCTTGATGAAAATAGCTCACTCATTGTGCTGGACTGTTGTATTTATTGACGACTCGTCAGCAACTGCCGTCGGCGTCTGTTGTGGTAAAACAGTTAGTTAGGCACTTCAGTGTTGCACTCAGGAGACCCAAGTTCGAATCCTGAGCTGGGAGAAAAATTTTTATCCAGTACCGTATCTCATTTTTTTTTTCTGCAGGGATATAATTGTATCACTTTCAGTCTCAGGGCCAGGGTCGCCTCCTGAATGATCTAAATTGTGTTGATGGGGGCGTAAAATATTACACATACATAAAAAAAAAAGATTTTTAATACGTACTCATCCACTGTTCATACTTCTTTCAGCTAAGACTACTGTTACTTTACAAATGTGAACAAATTGTTTTTTTTCCTTCCCTGAATATAATAATACATACAGTTTAGTCAGCACTTATGTGACCTTATCGTGATGCAAGAGCCGTAAATCTCAAACTCAAACTAAAAACTAAACGTACAGTTTAGCTGCGGCCCTCATTACTTTTCAGTCAAATTATATATTTTTACTACAAAGCAAAAAAAAATCCCAACAAATTTCTTTATTTCACTTTCACTCTACACACGTAATCTTGTCCATTTTTGTTTGTCCTGTTTCTACTGCAATATGTAACTGTTCGACCCGGTTTCTTTTGTGAGCTGAGGAGATTTTTGAAAACATTTTTACTGTTATAATAATTCTTACGCTGGTTAGTGAGGAAGTAGTATTTACTCCAATAGATTTTTTTTACCAGTGAATATTTTGTGCGAATCTGCTCACTATTTAGATCTAGTTACGAATATGCTTTTTTTTTTTTTTTTAAATTTGTTTCTGTATTGCTGTGTGTTCTAGAGTTCAGTTACTGTGTTTTGTGGAGAAGAACTGAGCTTGGCTGATTGATGAGCTCGTGTATTGCTGTGTGTTCTAGAGTTCAGTTACTGTGTTTTGTGGAGAAGAACTGAGCTTGGCTGATTGATGAGCCCGTGTATTGTGTAGTAGTAGTAGTGACACCTCTAACCTTCGGCGATTATATGATCTTTTTGTGCTGCAAGTTCTGTAATACTCTTTACTAAAAAAAACAAAATAAACACTCATTCACACACACATGTATGCGCACGTGAAAAGACAACAATCCCATTTAAACACTTTGCTCGAAGCAGACTTTGTGCTGTTGAGGCTAGTGAGGTAAGCAGAGTAAGCCTGATTTCCCGTTTGGACTTCTCTGTTGACATCCACTCCTTGGCTCTCATGTGACCTTATGCAGTTGGAAGCGCCGTAAAAGCGTACTAAAACATACGAAAACAAAATAATAAAATGGAAGAAAGTGACATTATTCCGTCTGTCTGGCAAATTCTCATTTCTTTGTTGATTATACTGAAAAACGTTGATTAAAGGGACAAAAAATGTAAATTTTCAGTTTCTATGGACTCTCAAGTTAAGTAAATAACTCATCTTTACCTCTCAAACCAGGGGACCCCACCTCCTTCCTTCGAAAATACCTCAAACTTCTATTCAAGATGGAGATTTTTTTCATCAAAATATAGAAAAATAAACAAGCTATTAAGATGATACCAATAACTCCATATGCCCAAAAATTGACGAGAGCCTGATTCCACAAGGTCGCGACACATATGATACATACATACTGTTGATTGTTATTTTTTCTTTACATGGTACAGGTGCAGATTTTCTTTGGTCGAAATTATTTCATTTTTACCCTCTTCTGTTGAAATTTGTTGCCGTTTTTTTCTATTGAGATTTTAATTTAGTCTCGTTTGTTGGTATGAAAAAGATTTAATTTATAGACATCCATGGTAAATACGAATATGTGGATATGAATATTTCTTTTGTTTTTTGTTTTCTTGTTTTTTTTGTCCTGCAAGGGAATGAATGGTGGGAAATTTTACTGTCCTGGAGAGGTTTTCTGTGAGAAAGATGGTATGTGTGTATCTGTGTGTGTGTGAGAGACATTGTGTGTGTGGGAGGGACATTGTATGAGTATGTGTGTGTGTGTGAGAGACATTGTATATGTGTGTGTGTGCGTGTGTGTGTGTGTATATGTGTGTGTATCTGTTTGTATGTGTGTGTGTGTGTGTGTGTGTGTGTGTGAGCTGTGGAGGACATGCCCAGCTGTGGGATTCCTGTGTCTGTCTAACGAAAGTGTTACGTCTACATATGTTGAACTAACTTGATGAACTGTGACTCAACGCGTCCGTTATAAATAGATTTGTGTGCTCTGGAATTCCTTTAACAAGCTAAATATGGTGTACCATATATTAATTTTTTTTTTCACTTGTGTAATATATATATATTAACTGTTCCATGACATTTCCAGCATATATATATATAATATGTATTAATACGATAATAACACAACTTTGCAATGCCACGTCTTTCATTTCCAATCGCTGCACTTTTTGCCATTTTGTAAAGTGTGCTGACAAAAAGAGTTACTTCTTGGATTCAAGCCCTCTATAAATAGGTATACCACGCTTAAAGTTAAAGGTGAAGTTTTTATTATTTTAAAATATGAAATAGTAGAAGGCCTTTTATACTTAGAGAATATAGCATCAATAGAAAATCTACAAATCTGACCCTAGTGTCGATTTTTGACCAATGTCTCCTTTTGTGTGGAACGCGAGAAGTAACTCATTTTGTCAGCACATCTTAGTACTACACGCCATTGCTGTGTTATGTTTGTTCAGTTGCTGCCGGAGAGGGGGGGGAGGAGAGGCTCAGAGGAGGAGGAGGAGCGGCTCAGAGGAGGAGGAATGGGCGAGCCTTACTGATTTTCACACCGACATGGCTTCTTCTATATTATATATAAATGTGATGCTGCCTGGTGAAATCAGGCGCTCGTCAAAATAATCAAAGTGAAGAAACTGGCATTTTTCCCGCAGGTTTGTGAATTTTTATCAAATTTTTGTATTTTGGCTCAACACTTCTCATGCTCGTTAAAGAACATATTTCTGTGTGGATTTTACTGAGAAACGCTGATTAAAGGCACCCAAAAAAAAATGTAGATTTTCAGTTTCCATGGACTCTCAGGCTTAAGAAATTTTAATCTGTGGCAGCCATTTTCTCACGAATTTTACTTCTGAAACCGGACGACCCCCTCCTCCTTCATTCGCAAACAGTTCGACTTGTATTCAAGATAAATGGATACCTTTTTGAAAAATCCAATGCGTGACAAATGAACAAGCTTTAAGATGATGCCAATAATTCTTCGTAGATCTACCCGAAAATTGACGAGAGCCTGATTCCACCGCGATGTGACACATCTCTGTGTAGGCTACTCCTCTACTCTCTGCTACAGACTCTGCTATCATTGTCACTAAGATGTTCAACTGTTTTGAGTCCAGACAGCAACATTTTTCACGAGAGAGAAATAACTGTGAGTGGTTTGCGGGTGCTCTGGTGTGGTTTGCTCCTTTTTTCCTGTTAAACATATATCGTCCTTATCTCTCCTCCTCCTTTTTGTGTTTGTTACTCTCTTGTAACACCTCTGTTCTTTGGCATTTATATGACCTTATTGTATTGCAAGTGCTGTAAAACACTTACTAAAACTAAAACTAAAGAGAAATAACTGTTTCATTCGATTTGATATTATTAATAATACTAATACAAATAATGCAAATGATAATAGTTATTAGTTACAGTAATAATAATTTTAAAAAATAAAATAATTATAACAAAAATAATAGCAATAATGGAAATTTGTATAGGGCCTAATCCCAAGAAGGACCTAAAAGCTGTACATTGCACAAAATGCACATTGTGAGACTTTAATAACACACACACACACACACACACACACATACACACACACACACACACACACACACACACACACACACACATACACACACACACACACACACACACACACACACACACACACATTACAGAGGCTAGTGTCGAATACATGTATCTGTAGACTTTTCCCAAAGTCTATCTCTCTGATGTTACGATATTTCACATGTTGGTTAAGAATAAGAGCGTGTCCTGTTATGACATTTTTTTGTTTTTCTGTGTTTTGTGGTTTATGGAATTAATGTTCACTTTCCCCATTTTTTGGTACTGAAACAAGGGTTTTGTCGTGGGTGGTGGGCGGGTGCTCTGGTGTGGTTTGCTTCTTCTTTCCTATAAAACATCTATCGTCCTTATCTCTCCTCCTTTTTTTTTTGTGTATGTTACTCTCATGTAACATATCTATTCTTTGGCAGTTATATATGACCTTATTGTGTTGCAAGTGCCGTAAAACTCATACAAAACTAAACTAATTGTCGCCAATGTATAGACTTTTTTTTGGGCTAAAACTCTTGAACGCATTGTCATTTCATACTCACAGTCTATATCATTTGGGTTAAGGGAATCTTAGCCATGCTGCCAAAATTAGAAGAAAAAGTTTTCAATGTTCACTCTTTCGGGGAAGGAAATGAGTTCTGTTTTTTTACATTTTTTGGAGATCTAATTTTGCTCAGGAATAAGCATTTTCTGAATTTCAGAAAGAAGATTGCGAGAGATATCAAAGCATCTTTTCGTAAAATTTTATGTTCTTTAATTGCTCCTTGACAATGTGCTGACCTTTTCTGAATTTCTTCAGATTGGATTGTCTTCAAAAATATGATAATATAATATAATAAGTGTCCATGGCAACCAGCGGGTAGATCAGGAAAGAATATTGTGACACATCATTTCTCATTGGATAAACAAAGTTGGTCTGTAGGTAAAGAAGGTGACCACTCCCCCCCCCCCCAAACCAACCGGGGCAGTGCTACTGACTGAAGTTATCTTTAGGCCGTTCTCAAAGGGATTAACATGTTCTTACGCACAGTAGAATTTTAAATGGGCTGATTTATCAATGTCATGCTTATACTACTGTGATGGAACAACATAGGGAGGACTTCTGCTTTTTCTTTCCTCATCCTTACTATCGTCATTTTCCCTCTACTTCTGTTGTATGTTTGTCACTCTCTTGTGAACTGCTATTTCCGGGGTGCCTTGATAGTGGAAGCAGACTTTGTGCTGTTGAAGCTAGAGAGGTGAGCAGAGTAAGCCTGATTCCCCGTTTGGACTTCTCTGTTGACATCCACCCCTTGGTGCTCATATGACCATGTGCAGTTACGGTCGCCGTAAAAAGCTTACTAAAACAAAAAACTAAAACTGACTTGCACTTACAACCTCTTGAATGTTTCATGACAGGCACGTGATGTATAATTGTCACATTCAATTTCAACTTGTTTGTATTTGATGATTTTTGTTCAAATTTTGTTTTCTTGAAGGGAGGGAAAAATGGAGGGGAGAGTTAATTTGGACAGCCCCCAACCCCCCCCCCCCCTAACAACGTATTCTTCTTGTGTGGCGTATCTATAGGTGACTCTGAAATTGAGAAGAGCTGAGACAGACTCCAGAATGACATTTTTAAGTCCTTAAGTTTTTCTTAAATAACACGTATATTCTTTGTATTTATTTAAAACGAGTGCATATATGTGCATAGCGAAATTCGTATATAACGAAAAAGACATCCGCGTCCCGCCGATTTCCGCTATGCGGGTGCTAGTATACTGTACTGTACTTTGTCTTTCTGTTCTTTCACTTTCACTACTGTTTTGAGTTTCCGTTGCCCCCCGATTGAGTTGCCACATTGTAGTAGTTGAAGCGTTGGTGTTGTTTGCTGACTGTTGGTGGAAGCTGTTTTATCTTGCCCTTCTTCCAGTGTATACGACACGGCAAAGGGAGACAAGACTTGAACCATGTTATTTGTAATTGTAATTGTATGGAATTACTGTACTGTCCTTGTGACAAATAGATTTGCCTTTGAACAAATGTGCATGAATTTGGACCTTGAGTTTTTCTCATTTTCTTATCTTGGGTTTTCCTCGACTTTTCGTACGTTTTGTTTCTGTCTTGAGCTGTCCCCGTTGTTTTATGCTAGAAAAATTCTGAAATTATGCAAACTGATCCCAAAAGTGTGAAATTATGAGATTCTGTTAATTTTAACAAAGAATAATAAAGGAAAATAATCAGAAATTATGCAAAAAATGATCAAATTTTGCTCAATTATGCGGGGTGCATAAAACCACGGGGACATCTTGAGGTATAATTGTGTTTGTTTTTTGTGGTATATCTTTTTTTTTCTTCTTTGCTTGGTTTGATTGAGTTTGTTTATTGTAATGGGAAAAGGGGGGTGGGTGGGTGGTTTGACTGTCAAAATTGTAATGAAATGGATTATTTAAAAGAAAGATTAAAGTCTTTGATGTCAATTCAAGCTCCTATTTTTATTGTGTATATTAATTCCAGAGGAGGTTTCAACACCCCCTTGTGGGTGGTTGGTGGGTGCTCTGGTGTGATTTGCTCCTTCTTTCCTGTCTGATATCTTTCATCCTGATCTCTCCTCCATTTTTGTGTTTGTTACTCTCTTGTAACACCTCTAATCTTCGGCACTTATATGACCTTATTGTGTTGCAAGTGCCGTAAAACTGTTACTAAAACTTAAAACTAAATTTGCGCTTGGTTAGAGGGTGCCTTTGGAGGAAAATGGATGTAGGTTTCAGAAAGGGAGAAAAATGGCATGGTCAAAGTGGGGAAACATGGCCTTGACCTTAGTTGCACCGGTGTCTTTGGTGTAGTGTAGCGGCTAGGAGGAGCTTGGTCATCACAAACGAAAGATCTGAGATCGAATCTCGTGCGGCGAGATTTTTTATCGAGTACCTTTGTGCATCTGTCTGCATGCTGGGAGTGGGATATTTTTTCCCCTCTGTTCAGCCCAGGTTAGCACTTACTTAAAGGGAAGAGCGACCTTTGATTTTGCAGATTTTGGGTCAGGCTATGCACATTTTATGTTGGCTGAAAATATAAGGGTTGAACAAGAAATACTGAGGATGAGCTAGAAAATATTAGGAATGAGCTAGAAAATACTGGGGATGAGCTAGAAAATAAATAGTGGGGATGAGCTAGAAAACACTGTGGACGAGATAGAAACTATTGTGGAATAATCTAGTTAAAATATTGGGATGAGATTTTTTTTAAAGTCTGGGGAATATATTAGGAATGAGACAGAAAATATTTCGGACTTGATAAAAAAATATAGTGGATGAGCTAGAAAATGTTGGGAATGAACTAGAAAGTAATAGGGATGAGCTCGAAAATATTTGGGATGAGGTGAAAAACATTAGTGACGAGCTAGAAAATACTGGAAATGAGCTAGAAAATACTGGGATTGAACTGAAAAATTGTGGGGATGATCTAGAAAAAGCTGAGGATGATCTAGAAAATATCAGGGTTGAGCTAGAAAATACTGGGGATGAGCTAGAAAATACATGTATTAGGGTAGAACTAGAAAATGTTTGAGATGAGCTAGAAAATACTGGGGAATATTTGGCATAAGCCAGGAAATATTGGGGGTAGAAAATATGGGGGAAGAACCAGAAAAAAATGGGGATGAGCTAAAAAATGCTGGGGATGATCTAGAAAATATGAGGGTTGTACTAGAAAATACTGGGGATGAGCTAAAAAAAAATACTGGAGGTGAGCTAGAAAATATTATCAATGAGCTAAAAAATGTTGGACATGAGCTTTAAAATACTGAAGAATATTTGGGATAAGCCAGAAAATATTGGCGATATGCTAGAAAATACTGGTAAATTTTGGGGATCTGCTACAAAATACTGTGAATGATCTAGAAAATACTAAGGAATACTGGGGGTGAGTTAGAAAATACTGGGGATGAGCTAGAAAATATTGGGGTTGAGCAACAAAATGCTGGGGATGAGGTAGAAAATATTAGTGTTGAAAAAGAAAATACAGGGGATGATCTAAAAAATATTTGGGATCAACTAGAAATTACTGGGTATGAGCTAGATAATACTGAGGCCGAGCTAGAAAACATTGTAGATGAGTTAAAATATTGGAGATGAGATAGAAAAGTCTGGGGAATATAAGGGATGAGATAGAAAATATTTGTGACTTGATAAAAACTATTGGGGATGAGCTAAAAAATATTTGAGATGAGGTGACAAATATTAGTGACGAGCTAGAAAATACTGTTATTGAGCTAGAAAATACTGAGGATGAGCTAGGCAATTAAAAATTGAGCTATAAAATACTGGGGATGAACTTGAAAATACTGGGAATGAACTAGAAAATAGTGGGGATGATCTAGAAAGTGCTGGAGATGATGTAGAAAATAGTGGGGACGATCTTGAAAATATCAGGGTTGAGCTAGAAAATATTGTGGAAGGGATAATAATATTGGGGATGAGATAAACAGGTCTCGGGAATATTGGGGATGAGATAGAACATATTGAGGATGTGATAAAAAATATTGGGGATGAGTTTGAAAACACTTTGGAACAAAGGGGATGAGCCTGAAAATACTGGGGACAAACTAGAAAATATTGTGGATGAGTCAAAATATTGGGGATGAACTTGGAAATGTTGGGAATGAAATAGAAAATGTTAGAGATGAGGTAGAAAATATTTTGGATGATTAGCAAAATATTAGTGATGAGCTAGAAAATACTGACGTTGAGCTAGAAAATACTGGTGATGAGCTAGAAAGTACCGAGGACGAGCTAGAAAATAGTGGGGATGATTTAGAAAATGCTGGGGATGATCTAGAAAATTTCAGGGTTGAGCTAGAAACTACTGTCTATGAGCTAAGACATATTAGGGTTGCGCTAGAAAACGACAGATAGTAGCGATGAAATACTGGGGAATAGTTGGGATAAGCCAGAAAATACAGAAATATTGAGGATGATCAAGAAAATACTGGCACATATTGGGGATCAGCTAGAAAATACTGGAAATTATCTAAAAAATAATGGGGAATACCCGGGACGAGCTATAAAATACAGGGCATGAGCTAAAAACCCATTGTGGATGAGCTAAAAAATATTTTGAGTTGAGCTAGAAAATATTTGAGTTGAGCAAGAAAATACTGGGGATAGGCTAGAAAAAAAGTGGGGATGAGCTAGAAAATATTGTGGACGAGATAAAAATATTGTGAATGTCTCAAAAAGGTCTGGGGAATATTGAGGATGAGAAAGAACATATTGGAGATGTGATAAATAATATTGGGTATGAGCTAGAAAATGTTGGGAATTAACTAAAAATTATCAGGGACGAGCTAGAAAATATTTGGGAAGAGGTGAAAAATATTAGTGACGAGCTAGAAAATACTGTGGTTGAGCTAGAAACTACTGGGTAAAAGCTAGAAAATACTTGGGATGAACTAGAAAATATTGGGGATGATCTAGAAAATAATGGGGATAATCTAGAAAATGCTGTGAATGATCTAGAAAATATCAGTGTAGAGCTAGAAAATACTGGGTATCTGCTAAAAAATATTAGGGTTGCGCTAGAAAACGTCAGATATGAGGTAGAAAACACTGGGGAATATTTGGCATAAGCCAGAAAATACAGAACATATTGGGGATGAGCAAAACAATATTGGCAACTTTTGGGGAACGGCTAAAAAATACTAGGAATTATCTAGAAAATACCAAGAAATACTGGGGACGAGCTAGAAAATGTTGGGAATGGAGCTAGAAAATACAGGGCACGAGTTAAAAAGGTCTGAGGAATATTGGGGATTGGCGAAAAAAAAGGTTGGAAATGAACTAGAAAATATTAGGGATGAACTAAATAATATTTGGGATGAGGTGAAAGATATTTGTGACAAGCTAGAAAATATTGTGGTTGAGCTAGAAAATACTGGGGATGAGCTACACAATACTGGAGATGAACTAGAAAATAGTGGAGATGATTTAGAAAATAGTGGGAATGATCTAGAAAATGCTGGGAAATGATCTAGAAAATATCAGGGTTGAGATAGAAAATACCATGACTGAGCTAAAAATAAATTTAGGGTAGAGGTAGAGAATGTTGCAGGGGAGCTAGAAAATACAGGGGGCTATTTTGGATAAGCCAGGAAGTATTGGGGATGGACAAGAAAATACTGTCAAATTTTGGGGATCAGCTATAAATAATGGGAATGATCTAGCAAATATTAAGGAATACTGGCAATAGCTAGAAAACACTGGGGATTGAGCTAGAAAATAGTGAGGATAAGCTAGAAAATGCTGGGGATGAGTTAAAAAATACTTGAGGGGAGCTAGAAAATATTATGGTTGAGCTAGAAAATACTGGCAAATTTGGGGGATCTGCTACAAAATACTGGGATTGATCTAGAAAAATATGAGAAATACAGGGGGTGAGCTAGAAAATACTGGGGATGAGCTAAAAAATACTCGGGATGAACTAGAAAATAGTGTGGGCGATCTAGAAAACGTTGGGAATGATTTAGAAAATATTAGGGTTGAGCTAAAAAATGCTGGGGATTAGCTAGAAAATAATAGGGTAGAGCTATAAAATGTTGGAGATGAGCTAAAAAAATTCTGGTGAATATTTGGGATAAGTCAGAAAATATTTTGGATGGGCTAAAAAATACTGGCAAATTTTGGGGATCTGCTATAAAATACTGGTAATGATCTACAAAATACGTAGGAATACTGAGGATGAGCTATAAAATACTGGGGATGATCTAGAAAGTATTAGGGTTGAGCAAGAAAATACTGGGGACGAACTATAAAATACCGGGGATGATCTAGAAAAAACTTGGAATGAGCTAGAAAATATTCAGGATGAGCTAGAAAATATTGTGGATGAGTCAAAATATTGAAGACAAGATAGAAAAGTCTAGAGAATTTCTGGGATGTGATTAAAAATATTGGGGGTAAGCTTGAAATGTTGGGAATGGACTAGAAAATATTAAGAATGAGCTTGAAATGTTGGGAATGAAGTAGAAAATATTAGAGATGAGCTAGAAAATATCTGGAATGAAGATAAAAATATTAGTGATAAGCTATAAAATACTATGGTTGAGCTAGAAAATACTGGGGATGAGCTAGAAAATACTAGGGATAAACTAAAAAATTGTGGAGACGATCTAGAAAATTTTAAGATTGAGATATAAAATACTTGGGATGAGCTAGAAAATGTTGGGGGTTGGTCTAGAAAGCATTAGGGTTGAGCTAAAAAAAAATACTGGAGATGAGCTAGAAAATGTTGGAGATGAGCTAACAAAATCTGAGGAATATTTGGGATGCGTCAGAAAATATTGTGAATGGGCTAAAAAAAATACTGGCATATTTTGGGGATCTGCTAGAAAATACTGGGAATGATCTAGAAAATACGGAGGAATACTGAGGATGAGCTATAAAATAGTGGGGAGGATCTAGAAAAGCTTTGGGTTGAGCAAAAAAATACTGGAGATGAGCTAAAAAATTTAGAGTTGAAGAAGAAAATACTCGGGATGAGCTATAAAATACTGAAGATGATCTAGAAAATATTTGTGATGAGCTAGAAAATATTGACGATGAGCTAAAAATAGTAGGGATGAGCTAAAAATAGTGGGGATGAGCTAGAAAATATTTGGGGTCAACTAGAAAATAGTAGGGTTCATCTAGAAAATACAGTGGAACAATGGGGATGAGCCAGAAAATACTGTGGCCGATGAGCCAGAAAAAATTTGGGATGAGCTAGAAAATACTGGGGACGACCCAGAAAATACTGGGGATGAGCTAGAAAATATTGTCAATGAGTCAAAATATTGGGGATGAGCATGGAAATGTTGGGAATGAACTAGAAAATATTGGAGAAGAGCTAAAAAATATTTGGGATGAGGATAAAAATATTAGTAATGAGCTAAAAATACTGTGGTTGAGCTAAAAAATACTGGGGATGAGCTAGAAAATAGTGGGGATGAACTAAAAAATAGTGGGGATGATCTAGAAAATTTTAAGATTGAGCTATAAAATACTGGGGATGATCTAGAAAATATTAGGGTTGAGCTAGAATGTCGGAGACGAGCTAGAAAATTCTGGAGATTTTTGAGATAAGCCAGGAAAATTGTGGATGGGCTAAAAATTGCTGACAAATTTGGGAGATTTGCTTGAAAATACTGGGGAATACTGAAGTATAAGCTATAGGATACTAGGGATAATCTAGAAAATATTTGGGGTGAGCTAGAAAATATTCAGGATGAGCTAGAAAATATTTGGGGTCAGCTGGAAAATACCGGGGCTGAGCTAAAAAAAACTGTGGAACAATGGGGATGAGCCACAACATACTGTTGATTAGCTCGAAAATATTTGGGATGAGCTAGAAAATACT
>NW_004797793.1:470485-473845 GCF_000002075.1 Aplysia californica
CTAAGATTGAGCTATAAAATACTGGGGATGATCTAGAAAATTTTAAAATTGAGCTATAAAATACTGGGGATGATCTAGAAAATTTTAAGATTGAGCTATAAAATAGTGGGGATGATCTAGAAAATTTTAAGATTGAGCTATAAAATACTGGGGATGATCTAGAAAATTTTAAGATTGAGCTATAAAATAGTGGGGATGATCTAGAAAATTTTAAGATTGAGCTATAAAATACTGGGGATGATCTAGAAAATATTAGGGTTGAGCTAGAATGTCGGAGACGAGCTAGAAAATTCTGGAGATTTTTGAGATAAGCCAGGAAAATTGTGGATGGGCTAAAAATTGCTGACAAATTTGGGAGATTTGCTTGAAAATACTGGGGAATACTGAAGTATAAGCTATAGGATACTAGGGATAATCTAGAAAATATTTGGGGTGAGCTAGAAAATATTCAGGATGAGCTAGAAAATATTTGGGGTCAGCTGGAAAATACCGGGGCTGAGCTAAAAAAAACTGTGGAACAATGGGGATGAGCCACAACATACTGTTGATTAGCTCGAAAATATTTGGGATGAGCTAGAAAATACTGGGGACGACCCAGAAAATACTGTGGATGAGCTTGAAAATATTTGGGATGAACTAGAAAATACTGGGGACGACCCAGAAAATACTTTGGATGAGCTAGAAAATAATTGGGATGAACTAGAAAATACCGGGGACGACCCAGAAAATACTTTGGATGAGCTAGAAAATAATTGGGATCAGCTTGAAAATGCTGGGGATGAGTTAGAAAATGTTGTGGAAGATATAAAAACATTGGGGATGCGATAGAAAAGTATGGGGAATATTGCGATGTGATTAAAAATATTGGTTATTAGCTCCAAAATGTTGGAATGTACTAGAAAATATTACAGATCAGCTGGAAAATATATGGGATGATGTGAAAAATATTAGTGACGAGCTAGAAAATACGGTGGTTGAGCTAGACAATACTGGGGATGATCTAGAAAATTTTAACGTTGAGCTATGAAATACTGGGGAATATTTGGGAAAGGCCAGAAAATATTGGGGATAGGCAAGAAAACACTGACAAATTTTATGGATAAGCTAGAAAATACTGGGAATGATCTAGAAAATACTGAGGAATACCGGGGATGAGCTAGAAAATTCTGGAGACGAGCTAGAAAATATTAGGGATGAGCTAGAAAATATTAAGCATAAGCTAGAAAATACTGGGGATGACCTAGAAAATATTGTTGATGAGATAATAAAATATTGGCGATGAGATAGGAAAGTCTGGGGATTATTGAGGATGAGCTAGAAAACATTGGTGATGTGATAAAAATACTGGGGATGAGCTAGAACTTGTTGGGAATGAACTAGACAAAATTAGGGATGAGCTAGAACTTGTTGGGAATGAACTAGACAAAATTAGGGATGAGCTAGAACTTGTTGGGAATGAACTAGACAAAATTAGGGATGAGCTAGAACTTGTTGGGAATGAACTAGACAAAATTAGGGATGAGCTAGAACTTGTTGGGAATGAACTAGACAAAATTAGGGATGAGCTAGAACATATTTGGGTTTGGGTGAAAAACACTAGTGATATGCTAAAAAATACTGTGGTTGAGCTTAAAAAATAGTGAGGATGAGCTAAAAAATGTTAAGGTTGAGGTAAAAGAATAATGGAGATGAACTAGAAAATAGTGAGGATGAACTAGAAAATAGTGGGGATGAACTAGAAAATGCTTTGGACGAGCAAGAGAATATAAGGGATGAGCTAGAAAATATTAGGGTTGAGCTAAAAATATTGAGGATGGAGCTAGAAAATACGGGGTAGTAGCAAGAAAATACTGGAGACGAGCTAGAAAATATTTTAGGAATGAGCTAGAAAATATTAGGGATTAGCTATTAAGTACTAGGGATGAGCTAGAAAAGTCTGAAGAATACTGGGGAGGAGCTAGAAAATATTGTTGATGAGATAGATAAATATTGGAAATGAGATAGGAAAGTCAGGGGATTATTGGGGTATGTCCCCAGAACACCCCCCCCCCCCCCCCCCAAACAAAAACAAAACAAAAATCAAAACAAAAAACAACAAACAAAACAAAACAAAACAAAAACAGACAAAACACAACTGAATGTCGCGACCAAGAAAACAGACTTTTTGAAAACATCTCGAATCAATAGTAAATAAGTAGTAAGTAGAGAATCTACAATTTTGATCATAACCTCCTTAATTATTATACATATTATCTTTGAAGCAGATGTTGTTTTCTTGGTAACAAGATCTGTATACCTGGACCTCACTTCAGTTCGGGAAAAGACAGCAATGAAAGCAACAAAGTAAAAAAGAATTTAAAAAATTGAAAAAACAACACCCACTCCCCAACAACAACAATATACAACAACAACACACCCCCTGCCCCTCCCCCCCAGAAAACAACAACAACAACAACAACAACAACAACAACAACAACAACAACAACAACAAGTCAAACATTTTAAAAATCCAAATGAACTCGTGATATGAGTTAGATATATATGTATATCTATTGTTTCTGTATTTCATTCTAAAGATAAACAAACCCACAATTCAGCGAGTCATGTGAAAAGTCACAATCATCAGTCACGCTGGCTCACAGATTAACAACCCACACACGTCATATCTCCAGCTTCATGTCCACAAACCTTAGCAAAAAAAAAAAAAATGGTATGGGTTTAACACCCCTATCAACACTATTAGGTTATTTAAGAGGCGGACAGACCTATGGCTGTAGTCTAGAGACATATTATAATATAGAGACAGGACCAATAACTAATTCGATCAACCAGAAGAAAGAAAGTAGAGATTTATAAGACAAAATCCTTTTAAAACTAATCATCTAAAGATAAGACAGAATTAAAAACGTCAGTGTAGTGATAAAAATAGGATTCTGCGTCCATCTTGAGATCAGAAAAGGCAAAACCCAAAATGTACGTCAATCTACAGATGAGAGAAAATCTAAAACGTCAACCTAAAGATAAGACAAAAATCCAAAATGCCAACCAAGAGATTATTTGACAGAATTTAAAATGTAACTCTGTTGATAGACAATTATCCAAACGTAAATCTAGAGATATAAAAAAACCCACCAAAAAACTCGTCAACCTACAGGTAAGACAGAATCCAAGATGGCACTTACACATTAGGCCCTATTAACCCTAGGCTGACAGGAGCTCATTAATAAAACAAATTCCTTTCCTCAATAAAGAATATGTTGATTTCTAATGCAGTCAGTACATGGACAATCATTTCAAGAGGTGTTCTGTTCTGTAGCAAAGTGATTGACAATGGTGCTCTTATGTGCATTATATATATAT
>NW_004797793.1:475315-478749 GCF_000002075.1 Aplysia californica
CTCGGCTAGGACAGGAACAACTGACGGCGGCGCTGGAGTCGTCATCACAACGGGGGACCCGTCCAACCCTACCGTTGTCGAGACATTGAGGGAGAAAGGCGCCATATTTACGTGCTCTTTCGAGGAAGAAAGGAGAGCCTTGGAAATGGCCATTGACTGGATTGACAAAGACTGGTCACCGCGATATCCTCGGCAACGATCTCGCTGACAGTAATGCCAAACTGGCAACAGCGCTGCCGGGTCCAGGCCGCCAAATTACTTATGAAAGTGCGTGCGCCCAGATAAAACTAATTACAAAAGACCCCCCTATATGCCACACGCGGACGAAGGAAGTATACAGGGCATTTTCCTTAAAACGAGAGGCTCTTATTATGTCCCGCAGTGACCAGTCATTACTGGCAAAAATCAGGACCGGTCATTTCTCTGGGCTTCGGGCCTACAAATATAGAATAGACAAAACATCGGACCCAATATGTCCATTGTGCAGCGAGGAGCCCCTAGATTTGGAGCACTGGCTGCAGAGATGCCCCGCCACGGAGGCCCGGCGGTGGCATCTCTTCGGAGGCCCGGCGGTGGCGTCTCTTCGGGGAGGATTCAGGGAGGTTGGACTGCCTCACCCGCTTCAAGGGAGGCGGTGGCCCTGGCGAAGAGCACACTCTTCGGGGCTCCGAACATTTCGAACGGATAGGCTACCACACACACGCACAGAAACAACAACAACGTAAACGGATGCACACAGAAACACGTACACGCGCGCACACACGCACGCACGCACGCGCACACACACACACACACACACACACACACACACACACACACACTGTCTCTCTGTCTCTCTGTCTCTGTCTCTGTATCTGTCGCTGTCTCTGTCTCTGTCTCTGTGTCTGTCTCTGTCTCTGTCTCTCTCTGTCTCTCTCTCTCTCTCTCTCTCTCTGTCTCTCTCTCTCTCTCTCTGACTCTCTTTGTCGTAAACACACACACACACACACACACACACACACACACACACACACACCCAACTCAAACACACACATACAAACACACAGACACTCACAGACATACAGAGAGAGAGAGAGAGAGAGAGAGGGAGAGATAGAGAAAGAGGGGGGGGGGGACAGAAAGAGAGAGGGAAGAAGACAGAGAGACAGAGACAGAGAGACAGAGAGACAGAGAGACAGAGGGCGAGAACAGAGACTGCAATTAAGCAGTTTCTTCAAAATAGGCAAATTTAAGACCCCAAACATCAATAATAATAATAAGTGCACCCCTAGCATAATTAAGATTTTTCTGGTAGAGGAGAGAACGAAGACATTTGACGCGCCATGTATTATTATTAATATTATGTAGGCATATGATCTAGATCTATGCAGTAAATTTGACCGATTAAATATTATATGTATTGTCGCTATATCTATCTATCTATCCATCGATCTATCCATCCATCCATTCATCCATCCATCCATCTGTCTATCCAACTAACTATTTATCTATACATCCATATATCTATCCATATATCAATCCATCTGTCTATCGAGAGCAGTAATTCATCGCTCAATTAAATTAAATAAGTGCGAAGCCAATACGTTTTTCACTGTTTAAGTTTCGCAGAGCTTAAGGTCAAGGTCTACAGTGAAAACTAAAAGCTAGACGGTTAACTTCCCATCTACTTACTTGTGATAACCATACCCCACAGAGATTTTCTTCACATGTGATACATTTCAGTTTTCGAAAAATGCTTTGGTTGCCATGGAATCGGGTAAAAACAGCCGCCATCTTGGATGTTTAAGTACATTTCCAAGGAGCATTTCTCATTCGTTATCCATCCAACAGTCATGAAAGTTGTTACACATACCAGTCACCTTTTTGTCTGATTTTCAGTTCACTAAATGAATAGCTGTAGTTTTTACAATTTTTTAAAATTTGTGTATGTATATTATGTAATTATAAGCCCTCCCCAAACATAAAAAAACATTTTTAAAAACTTTGCAGTACATTTACATATGAATGGGACAAACTTGGTAGTAAAGACATGGTATAAATTTGAAGTATGCCACACAAACCACATAGGAGATTTGTAACTTCAAATGCAGATACTTTGGTTTTTGAGAAAATAAGCTTTTATTGCAAAAGTGCACTTGCCTTCTAATGTCCTGATGTTTCCAGTCTGAAAAAAAAACAAATTAAAATGATCCCGCAGCTTAGCTTGGAAGGGAGAGAAGAAATTTGCCTTGCTCAAAAGCTAAAACGGAGATGGGACTAACCACCGAACCCGGCACTGTGGGGGATGAGCCGGACCATCGGGGAGCCTCCAGTGGAGATTTGGAAAGTGTGTTAGAGAGGGTGGTCAAGGATCGATAAGAAGGCTTAAACAGCAATTGGACATGGATGGCTGGTGTCACAATATATAAATATTTGATAGTCAAGGCTGGATTGAGGGGGACTGTCGTCAGCTAATCAAGCTGTTTGTCTGTCTGTCTGTTTCCTCCGTGCCTCCCTCTTTCTCTCTCTGACTCTCTCTCTTTCTCTCTCTCTGACTCTCTCCCCATCTCCCCTCACCCCGTTATCCTGGGGGGACGGACTGAGAGAGGGAAGAAGACACTCCGGTATCTTTCACTCCCCCGACCTGTCATAGTTCTTTTTGCGTAAATATGTCTACAGCACAGTGAGCTGACGGTGAGCTCTTTGGTTGTTAGATGCCGTCATCCAGCCCACCCAACTCAAACACACACATACAAACACACATCCATCCCGTCCTCTGCATCTCCTCCCCTTTCCCTCACAACCTTTTTCATTTTTCCCGTCAACGTAAACAATTCAATTAAAAGGGGAAGTAATCAAATTAATTTTCTGAAATGTACATAAACATGAAAAAATGATATCAATAAGCGGATATATTAGATGCCGCCCTCCAACGCCCCCCCACCTAACCCCCCCCCACACACACACACATAGAGACATCTACCATGATATCGCGCCCCCCTCCCCCCCCAGTTCCCTCACAACCTTTTTCATACCTCCCGTCAACATAGGCAATTCAATCACAAGGGGAAGTAAGCACCAAAAAATTCTGAAATGTACATAAACATGAAAAAATGATACCAATAGCCGGATATGAGACCATATCTTTTCATATAAAGTCTGAGCTTGTCAAGTACTAACAAATGGCCAAACATTTACTGCCGACGATCGTCAGTTGTCATTAATCTCTGGTGATAAGACATGACAAACGCCACATGGAAAACTAATAGCACAGTGGTGATAGCTGTGTACATACAAACACACATCGATCCCGCCCTCTGCACCTCCTCCCCTTTCCCTCCCAACCTTTTTCATTTTTCCCGTCAACGTAAACAATTCAATTAAAAGGGGAAGTAATCAAATTAATTTTCTGAAATGTACATAAACATGAAAAAATGATATCAATAGGCGGGTAT
>NW_004797793.1:478849-485631 GCF_000002075.1 Aplysia californica
CAATATATAAATATTTGATTTAATATGTATAATTGACAGTGGATCAATATCATGACCATTCTGTTCTGCCAGTTGTTTGGACGGTACAACAACGTGAGACGCTCAGAACATTTCTCTGGACGGATCAGAAACCTTGGCTCGGATTGAGACAAAAAGCACTGAGCGCAGCACATAAATAATTATCCCTTTGTAAATTGGTCGCTTTAAAGGACAAAAAGGGCTAATTCAGATTTTGGAGATTCTCAGAAATCTTGACCTACACCAAAAGTGGGCATTGCCCTACCTATAGGAGAAGTTTGGTTTCATTAGTGTGTATATTTGTTAGGTTATAGAGAAGAAAACTCTCCTTGTCTTTTAAAGAAGTTGAACAAAGGAAAAAAAACTTTACCTTCGATTTGCTCAAAACAGCATTTTTTGGGATAGCCCACTTGTGCTTAAAAGCGACCAATTATCCCTTTGTAAATTCAACAGCAGTCAAAGCTCAAACTCAACGCTGGCATAATGGGATGGAAGAGGGGCTATTTTTTTTTAGTATCACAGTAATAATATTATTACTACATTAATTATAATCACAGGTTCGTTCAGTAAATAAATACAAAACGTAGATTGTCGAAATGACAAGTGACAATAAATATTAATGAATATTCATTCATGTCACAAAAATACTATGTAGTTAAAACAGATGACTGTGACAACAGACACACGAAACGACAAATAGTATATTAGTCAGGTCTCATCACAGTTTTGCAGTATGAGTTGTTTGTAACAGCAGTAAGTAGCAGAGAAACACAACAAAGCAGCAAAACAGCACAGCTTGCTGATTTTCAACAATGACCTATTATAATTTATCCTTTATCGTTAAGGACGGATCTTACGAATGTCTGATATATTTATATTTATACATGTATATATACATACATAACATATAAATATGTTCCGTTCAATTTACCGATCTGCGCTGCGCTGCGCATTTTAACGATGGTATAATTGCGCGGCAATCTGAAGATTGCGTTAATATTTATATTTTTGAAATGATAAAAAAAAAAAAGCACTTCCATCTTTATTCTTTTACTCACATCAAGGAACACTCACATAAATGTTCAAAAGTGTAAAAATATGAAAATTAAAATTAAAACTAAAATTAACATATGAAACTGAAGAGCTCACAAGAATGACACAATGCCAGGTATCAAACTCAAAGTTCACACAGTACATTTAATTCATTTTATATTTTTGAAATAATGATAATAAAAAAATTCACTTCCATCTTTATTATTTTTTTTTACTCACATATTATCAAGGAAAAATCACATATATTTTCAAAAGTGTACATAAATATGAAAGTTAAAATTAAAATTAAAATATATAAATATATTATATTAAAATATAAAATATTAACGCAATCTTCAGATTGCCGCGCTATTATACATCGTTAAAACGTGCAGCGCAATCTCAAGAAGGCCGTGCAATTATAAGATTGTTAAAACGCGCAGCGCAATCTGTGCAGATTGGTAAATTGCGCGGAACATATACATGTATTTCGTATATACACACATACAAACACACATAATATATATATATATATATTATATCTATATATTATACACATGTAACAGCATATATGAAGTGAAATACCAGACCTGACCAGAACATTGCATAATATGCTGAGCAAAATGGTATGAGACAGGTAGTGCTAGAGTAAACAATAAAATATAATATTATGCCGCTAGTAAAATATAGAGAGTCTCGAGCTAAAAGTAACTGCTGCTACTTTTCACAACAGAGAAAGACGTTTGAACCAGCAGTGGGCACTCTATGGCATGGGGCTGCCCAGTTTGTCACAGTGTCACAGGCCCAGTTTGTCACAGGCCCAGTTTGTCACAAGCCCAGTTTGTCACAGACCCAGTTTGTCACAGGCCCAGTTTGTCAAAGGCCCAGTTTGTCACAGGCCCAGTTTGTCACAGGCCCAGTTTGTCACAGGCCCAGTTTGTCACAATTTCATTTCAGTATTTGAGCATTGATGACAGTCATAATTACAGCATTTTAACACTGTTGTCATAAATAAAGTTTTTTTTTCTTCTCCACCTTCAAATTGGTGGTGTAGAGAAAGTCCCTCTTAAACATCAATTCAGCTTGTGTTGTTCAATATTTATTCCATTTCGTATGCAAATCAAAGCCTATTACTCTGTAAAATTTCAACAATGAATGTTTTTTAGTTAAAAACAGTTGAAAAATAAAATACAATTCATACTATCAATCAATCATTCATTCACTCTTTTTGAGAGTGTCAGTTATAACTTCTAGGCAGGGTACAGTCGAGGCCAGTGACAAACTGGGCGTGTGACAAACTGGCATGCTTCCCTATAGCGTGGGATAAGCTGAAGACATGGACAGGCAACTGCTGACGTGGAAGGGTGGGAGGACTCACTCACAGACATACAGACAATGGGCGAGAGACATAAAACTATGGGAAAGACATTATAAACTATGGGAAAGACAGACGGACTATGGGAACGACAGACGGACTATGGGAGAGACAGACGAAATTTATGGGAGATACACATAAATCATTACAGCTACACTGGTAAGAACAAAACCATTTACAGCCACACTTTCACGTACATAAACACACTGTTAGCATAAGGAAAGTTACGGTGACAACATAATATGAGATCGGAGTATACGCTGCGCTGGTGAGTGGAATAAACATTGCCGATAATCAAATCTTTAAATACACGACATGTGGTGATGTAGATCATGGATACCGTCTAGATACAAGAATGTCTGTCTATCTGTTTCTTTCTTCAGTTGTGTCTCAATTGTACCCAGTGGTTTTCAAATGACAGGTAGGCGATCATAGTCCTACTACTACTGACAAGTTTTTAAACAACCTGCAAAGATGCTAATGCTACACAATGACATTTTATATTCTCTTTAAATGATTCCCTTTTTGACATTCATACAATGATTTGTAAAACTCCCTTTTGATATCCACACATTGATTTGTCACAGTCACTTTTGATATTTATACAATGATTTGTTACATGTGTGAGGCAGCTTGGTGAAGTCAAGCGCTCGTCAAAATAATGAAGTTGAAAAAATTGGCATTTTTCCTCCGCTTTGACAATTTTAAATGGAAATTTTATTTTTTGCTTCATCACCTTTTATGTCCATTTTAGAACGCATTCCTGTAATGGGTTTTACTGAAAAACATGGATTAATGCCACAAAAATGTACACTTTCAGATTCCACAGACTATCAAGCTATGAAAATAACCAAACTTTGGTGGCTATTTTCTCATTAATTCTACATTTGAAATCAGATGACCCCCATCTCCTTCAATTACAAATATCTCAACTTGAAATTTAAGATAAATGGTTTTCTTTTCATAAAAAGCAAGGCACACGAACAAGCTTTAAGATAATACCAATAACTCCACTTGCCCCAAAATTGATGAGTGCCCGATTCCACCGCGCTGTGACACATATATTCTCTTATTTATTTTCCCTTTTGATATTCACACAATGATTGGTTAAACTCCCTTTTGATTCCCACACACTGATTTGAATTTACACAAAGATTTGTAACAATCACACAATGATTTGTAACACCCACACAATGATTAGCAGAACTCCTTTCTGATAGCCACACTCTTATTTGTTATATTCCCTTTTGATATTTACACAACTATTTGTGGGACTCTCCATTGATATCCACACAATTATTTGTCCCATTCCCCTTTTGATATCCATACATTCATTTGTTATGGTCACTTTTGATATTTGCATGACAAATTTGTTACATAACATTCTCTTTTGATATTAGTACAACGATTGGTAAAACTTCCTTTTGACACATCCACACATTGATTTGTTACACTCTCATGTGATATCGCTTCAATGGTTTGTTACATTCCCGTTAGATATCGACAGTATTAACAAAGTAACTTAATCACATTTGTAAACAAAAAACGAAACTAGACGTTACAATATAAAGCAACCCCCAATGCATTAAGGAAAATGGTACCACTCATTAACAATATCACCGAGGCTGTCTCACGAAAATAAAAATATTAAATTTTTTAAAATATTATATCATTTATTCATTTAGTTTATTTCTCAAAGGCCAACAACTGTTGTATTTCTTCTTCACAACTCAATGGCTAAAACGGAGATCTAGATGTGCATGTACAAATATATTTATGATAGAAAACACTTTGCAATGACTCATCGCGCTCTTAGAATGCCTCGGCTCTGACTCCACGATACATAATATTACGAAAAGATGAATAATATGTGAGTTGTGCTGACAAAATGAGTTACTTCTCTCAATCCACAAATGGAGATATTGGCCAAAAATCAACCCCAAGGTCAAATTAATAGATTTTCTATTGATGCAGAATTCTTTATATATAACATGCCTTTTGTTATTTCATATTTATAAATTGTAAAAACTTAATCTATAATCGTGATGTATCTCTTTCCATGGGGCTCAAATCCGAGGAGCAACTCATTTTGTCAGCACACTTCACATATAATAATAGAAAGATTCACACTCTTATAGAGCTAAAATATTTCTACAACTTGTTAGTTCAGTGGCAGACAGAGAAATACTGGTCAGATTGTCTGGAATCTTTGACACAATGTGCATGGCATCTGTGTTTAATAATAGCCTAATAATAATAATAGCCTAATAATAATAATAATAATAATAATAATAATAATAATAATAATAATAATAATAATAACACACAATATAAAAATATTTCAACAACAACAACAACAATAATAATAATAAAATAATAATAATAGTAATAATAATAATAATAACAATAACAATAATAACAATAACAATAATAATAATAATAATAATAATAATAATAACAACAACAACAACAACAACAACAACAATAATAATAATAAAATAATAATAATAGTAATAATAATAATAATAACAATAATAATAATAATAATAATAATAATAATAATAATAATAATAATAATAATAATAATAGATAGCATCTGTATAGCGCAAAACCCCGCTCAACAGCTATTAAGCTCTATGCGTTTCACAAATTATACTATAATAGGTAGTGTGTAACTCAGTTCTAAAAAAGAATTAAGGGTTATAATAACCTTGTCATTCTAATTGTCATTCTAAGGGTAGGCCCTGCGATATAACTGGATCCTCTAGATCCAGATGAAACGTCACAGCAGACACCTCCCTCTACATCAGTATAACGCAGTACTAGATTTCCTCACAGATTTTATGTATATATGACTACAGCAACACAGCCAAAACAAAACAAATATATCGGGCATTCCCCTTAACGATCAGCATTATTGTTGGCTGGCAGCGATATCTATTTTGCCATCTTAGAATTACAAAGTTTTATCTGATCAGTACGGTACCTAGTTTTGAGACATATTCGATGTCAAACATTTTGAATTTCATATGTCAGGCTTTTTCGAAAGCAATTCTTTGAATATCTTGATAACGACTCAGAATAATCTTGCAATTATGGTAAAACAGCTAGAACATTAAGTTTCTCACCTATTGGTCTAAGTAACTCTAAACGGCCAAAAATGTCAGATAGTACTTTGTAAATCTAAGGCAGTGATTTCACTACAAGTAAGGTGCTATCTTTAGGAAGCAACATTATTATTATCATGAATACAAAGAGTATGGGCCATAGACTTATACGTTATAACAATAACCTAGACTGAGCACTTTCATGGCTGCCACTCTTTCATCCCTTTAACACGAAAAAGTTCGCTGCACTGGTGCGCACTTTGGATGCACAAAAGAATTTTTGGATCGCTAACAACAACAACAGTATACCTTTTTACTTTGAAGCTTACATTCTGAAGAACTGTGCATGTTGTGAACTACTTTCAATAAAGATTGAGCAAATTAATTAGAATTAATAAATTTAAGGAAAATATTTGAAACATAACAAAAAATATTTGCAGAATAATTGATGCAGGATGCGGCCAATGTTCACTCAGATTCTACCTCAAACGGCCCCCAGGGTGATGTGAGTTTGAGACCCCCTGGTCTAAACTGTGTCGATTGGGCCGTAAAACTATTCCAACTATTATTAAGGTCACGCGTGGATGACTCAAACACACAGCGGGCTGACAAATGTTGTCCACACAACCATAATACCACAGTAACCCATAACGCGTAAGATAAAAGAGTTTTGTGACAGTTGGTGAATAATGGCAAATTGTACGAATGAATTATAATCCGTGATTTCAAGAAGTTTTCCGTGTTTATGTTATCCGTGCCCGGCTGTACGACAGTGCCCGGATCTAAGCAAAGCGATGGTATAGAATTTATCAGTTGCCCCGGCTCGGATGATCCCGAGATTTCCGCGCAGGAAGGGAAGTCGAAGTGTCTGCGTGCGTCATGCGCAGTCTGTGCTCCTCTCCCGACACGCTGCCTGATGACCTAGATGTGGGGACAGTACTCTGCTGCTGCTGCTGTTGCTGCTGTTGTTGTTGTTGTGGTTGTTGCTGCTGCTGCTGCTGTTGTTGTTGTTGTTGTTGTGATGATGCTGGCTGCTGTTGCTGTTGCTGCTGTTTGCTGGCGTTGCTGTTGCCACCCCCCGTCTGCGACTTGTGTATGACCGACGCCCCAATGTTGATGGTGGGCAGAGTGCTGCTGGCTATCAGCTTCTTGTCGGGCTTGGTCGTTGGACCTGCAGGGGTTGAAAAGTAACAACTCTTGTTGTACGTACTGTACATGATTATAATAATAATAATAATAATAATCATAAT
>NW_004797793.1:485731-493309 GCF_000002075.1 Aplysia californica
CGTATCGCTCTCTAAAGGTAGGGTACCAATCCTACGGTAGGCGAGTGCAGCTAAAGAATATTAGATTCGCCGATCTTGGAAACGAGATGTGTGAGATATGTCTGACTTTCTCACACCCTGAGCTCCAGCCGCCCGCACTGGACATAGACTTGAGACGTGTCAACTGTACACATCCCACAAGAGACGGGTTGCTTCAAACCGTAAACACTAAGACAAAAATAGAGAGAAAGGCCCTGAAGTAGGGTCCGAGATCATTGTATCGGCGGACATGCAAAAGGTCGTTTTGTTGCCTTTCATGCGGGGCGTCAAAAGCTGCGTCTTCCGAAACTGCCTTGTAGCTTTCCATGAGACGTTCGCACCCTTAGGACAGCAGGCGAAAAAGAAAAGCCCAAGTCAGATCTGTCCTCTGGCATGAGGCAACGTTGGGAAGGTCTGCCTCCGGCGTTACTTCAGCTTTTGTTAAAGCAATTTGTGACTTGGCTGAGGATGCAAAGGACATCATTATATGGGGTGATAATTGTTCAGGCCAAATACAAATTGGTATTTGTTCACGTCCTTGGCAAGGCTGTTGAATGACAGCAGCAATCCTTTTCTCCACAGGATCACTTTGAAGTACCTTGTAACAGGTCATACTTTCATGTCCTGTCACTCGTTTCATGGTAAGGTTGAGAAGAAGAAAAATATGAGAAGGAAGGGAAATATTTTCGGTTTTACCGATTTTGTGGCGACAGTGCAGATCGCTGGTGGGGGCCCGAAAGTATTACATATTAACTATTCAGACTTTGTAAATTGGGACAAAAAGGTCACCTCAGCGAAGCATGTAAACATTCCACGTGTCAAACAGATGCCAGCAGTGAGTTTTTTATCTGCGTATCGACCATACGTCAACTGTGATCTGATGAAACGCATATTTTGTCCTTCCCGGGAAGAAAAAAATGCGTTTTATCAGATCACAGGTGATGTAAACGGTCGATACGCACGAAAAAAATGCGTTTTGTCAGATCATCTCTGAAAAAAATGCGCTTTGTCAGATCACATTGGAAATAAATGCGTTTTAACAAATCTAAAAAGCTAATTTATTTAAAAACTAGTTGCAGTTAGGCTTGCATAATTATATCTCAAGTTATCTTTCGACATGTAGAATTCAATAGTGGAATAAAAAAATTTCCCGCCAAAATGAAAAAATGCGTTTTGTCAGATCACGGCAGAAATGGCCAAACATTTACCGCCGAAAATCGTCAGTTCTAATTAAGCTCTGGTGATAAAACATGATGAACGCCACCTGGAAAACCCATAGCACAGTGGTGATAGCTGTGTACATAAGTAAAAGGTGTTCGGGGGATGGATGGCGGGGGCTGTCGACTGTTGGCCAAACAGGGCACTCTTTTGAGAGAGAGAGAGAGAGCAGGAGGGGGGGCGGGAGAAATATGCGTGGGCTCAAAGTCTAAAACGGAGAGGGGACTAACCGCCAAACCCGGCACTGTGGGGGATGAGCCTAACACACGGGGAGCCTATGGTGGAGATTTGGAAAATGTGTGAGAGAGGGTGCTCAAGGATATGTAAGAAGGATAAAACAGAACCTGGACATGGATGGCTGGTGTCACAATCTATAAATTATTGATAGTCAAGGCTGGATATAGGGGTACTGTTGTCAGCTAGTCAAGCTGTCCGTCTGTCTGTCTGTCTCCTGCGTGCCTCCCTCTTTCTCTCTCTCATTCTCTCTCTCTCTGACTTTCTCCGCCTTTCCCCTTCTCCTGTTACCCTGAGGGGGGGGGGGGGGGGGGACCAACTGAGAGAGGGGGGAATACACTCCGGTATCTGTCACTCCCCCTACCAGTCATAGTTCTTTTGGCGTGAATATGTCTAAAGCACCGTGAGCTGATCGTTAACTCTTTGGTTGTTAGATGCCACCCTCCAACCCTTCCCCCCACCTCAAACACTCACACACACAAACACACATCCATCCTGCCTCTGGGGAAAAATTGATAACAATAGGCGGATATGAGACCATATCTTTTCATATAAAGTCTGAGCTTGTCAAGTAAAAACAAATGGCCAAACATTTACCGCCGAAAATCGTCGATTGCAACTGACTTTCTCTAGAAGACTTTCCAATTATGCACCACCTTGTGTGCAACCTATGCAACGCCACTGCTCCAAACGCATCCTTCCTTCTCTCTGAAACTGCCTCCTCTCTCAGTAGGTAGACAGTGTGAACGCAGCTCTAGACTGCGACAAATGCAAGAGGCAAGAACTAAAAACAAGTTCCTGTTATGAAATGCAAATAGTAGTTTTATTGTTGTTTTTGTTTGGTTTTTTAAAAAGTTTTTTTTTAATGCTTACGGAATGTACGTAGATAATACTTTGGCAAGAACGTAATCAGCAATTTATGTTCTTAACCTTTCGTGGCAATCATACACATACACCACGAATGTAAAGTTTTCCGTATGTAGATAGCCTAGCTTGAAGGCAGCTTTAGACTCCAGCAGATGCAACGAAAATAGAAGTTTCTGATATGATATGTAATGAGAGTGATAGAAGTTTTAATAAAGTTATTTATGCTTACAAATGTTGCAAGAGTGTAATCAGTACATTTTAGTCTTGAGCTTTAGTAGTAACGTTAACGACTGCCAGGTATACTGAACTATTTTTCAGCTTTCAGAAACGGCCCAACGACTACGTGAAGACTTTCGTCCATATAGCGGGCGCCATTTTATTTTGGCTGGACTAGTGCTATGTTGGTCTCTATGATGCGGATGACCTAGGTCAAATCTGTTTTAAACCTATTAAGCCCTTTTTTGTTTTCCTAATGGTGTCTGTGGTATAATGGTTATGCGTTTCGCCGTCGAAGGCAGGAGACTCGAGTTTTAATATTCCCAAATAAGTAAACATTCTTGTCGAGCTTCTCGGTCTTTCTTTTGCGATGTTGTATTCAAACCGGAAAGCCCTGACTGGCAGTGACGAGGCTGACCTTGTGGCTTTTTTTTTTGTTGTAAATGTTTTACGGCGCTCGCAACTGCATAAGGTCATGTGAGTGCGCGGAACACATTAAACATTTTCAATTAGTAGAAAATTTTAAATTTTACCCAGGTGGCAGTCCAAGCTCACTCTAATCGATTTTGAACCACCAAGAGATCCTTAAGGTGTGCAATTTGCACACGGGACCTCTAAGATCGGTTGCCCTTATCCGAGGAGGCTGGGTGTAGAGCACCTGGACATGGATGGCTGGTGTCACAATCTATAAATTATTGATAGTCAAGGCTGGATAGAGGGGTACTGTTGTCAGCTAGTCAAGCTGTCCGTCTGTCTGTCTGTCTCCTGCGTGCCTCCCTCTTTCTCTCTCTCATTCTCTCTCTCTCTCTCTTTCTCTCTCTCTCTGTCTTTCTCTCACTCTCTCTCTCTCTCACTCTCTCTCTCACTCTCCACTCATCCCCTTATCTGTTTCTTCACTGGCACAGCCAACTGTTGACGGATCGCTAGGATGTAGATAATACAGTAATACAGAGCACTGACAATTAGAGAGAGGGGGAGGGGGGGGGAGAAGGCCGGGGTAAGGTGGAGTGCTTGCACCAAATGCGCCAATGGCGCCCCGTCACTGTTTTGAGGGTGGATGAGTATGGAGGGGGGATGGGTAAAAAAAGAGGGTGAGTAAGGAGGGAAGTGAATGAGAAGAGAGGCAGAGAAATTTCTGTGAGACAGCCAGCCGCATCAGAATCAAATTTTGCAACAAAATTTGCATCTCTGCAACAGCTATATCGTCTGCACGCTGCTTAAATGTACTAAATCCAGAACTCAACATTTTAAACGAGAGAGATTAAAAAGCAAGAAACAAGCAAACACAGAAACAAACAAACAAGCAAGCAAGCAAACAAACAAACAAACGTTGTTCGTGTTAAAGAGTGTACCTATCTAAAGTCTATTTTTCTTGTTCTTTTACATTTAGAATGTTAATTCGGACAAAGTTGATTCTTGAACACATTATGCAACCGATGACAAAGTTAAGAAACTACAATCTTTTCTAAAAATTCTTTAAAACTGAGCTTTGTACATATTTTCCTCTGGCCAACGATAGTAACATGGACCTGGGTTCTTTGCCTTGCTTGCAACTTGTACAAAACGTAACACGCCCAGAAATATAAAAAGTATTTAAAAACCCATTTTTATTCAACCTGTGATGTTTACATCCTGTGTCATATGTGTGTGTGTGTGTGTGTGTGTGTGAAATACAACTCCCCTCCACTTCCCCCCCCCCAAAAAAAATTTAAAAAATGCTGGCATCAGGACAATCAGGATAATCCTTATCTCATCTTTTTTACATATGATTATGAGGCATCGTGGTGAAATCAGGCGCTCAACAAAAATAATGAAATGAAAGTAAAAATCGGCTTTTTCCTTTGGCGGATGGGCAGGGGTTGTTTTTTTCTTTCTTTTTCATTTTTTTTGGGGGGTGGGAGTTTGCGTTTTACCTTTTATGTCCATTTAAAAACACATTTTTGTGTGGATTTAAAAACATTGATTAAAGCCCGAAGAAATGCAACCTTTCATTTTCCAAGGGCTCCCTGGTTATGGAAGTTACCAAACTATGGCGGCCATTTTCTCGCTAATTTTACCTCTGAAACCTGCGACTCTGACCTACTACAATCGCTAATATTTTGACTTTTATTTAACATAAATGGATATTTTTTTCACAAATAAAAATTTAAGTGAACCAATAACCCCATGTGCACCAAAATAGACAAACACCTGATTCAACCACGTCGTGACACACATTATAGAACACACTAATCGGACAGGTGTGTATCTGGCTTAAGATACCTACTTCCTTAACCCCTTCACTGCTGTTATGTAAAATTGTAAAAATAATAAATTACAATTCATTGATACTCGTGGGGAAATTTTAGTTACAATGGCAAACACACATACTTAATCAATCATCACCATCATTGAAATGTTCACCTTGGATCAGGATATAGGCCACGAAAAAACACTTTCCACCTTTCCCAATCCTGGGCTGGTCGCTTGAGGTCACTCCACGTCTTCCCACTTTTCTGTATATCCATTTCCGTGACTCTTCTCCAGGTTTCACGTGGTTTTCCGCTTGATCTTTTACCCTGTGGGTTCCAATCTGACACTTTCCTTGTTATGCAGCTGCCTGACTTCCTGAGAGTGTCCAATCCATCGCAAATGTGTTCTTCCCACCTCATCCCTGACTGGGCTCTGTCTCGTTTTTCTTAATACTTCCTCGTTGGTGATCCTGTCTGTCCATTTGATCCTCAGTAGCTTTCTAAGACACTTGTTTAAGAAAACCTGGACCCTATGGAGAGAGATCTTTTTCATATCTTGGTCCATTTATGTGGAACATATTACCAATGAAACTAAGACAAATAAAAACACTTGAGAGCTTCAAAAGAAATTAAACATTTTCTGTTCCTACAGGCTTATCCTTCATAAACTTTTAACGTTATTTTTCATTATAGTTGTTCTGTTCCTATTTCAGGACGAAAATAGTCTGTGTGTATGTGTGTGTGTGTGTGTGTGTGTGTGTGTGTGTGTGTGTGTGTGTGTGTGTGTGTGTGTGTGTGTGTGTGTGTGTGTGTGTGTGTTTGCATAAATATCTATTGCATGAGAACAAGGGGAAGTAAGCAAAAAAGATTTCTGAAAATGGGTATTCCAATGTAAAGCGCATTGAGCTACTTTTTGGGAAACGCGGTATATAAATGTTATATATTATTATTATTATTATTATTATTATTATTATTATTATTATTATTGTTATTATTATTATTATTATTATTATCATTATTATTTATGCACGTCTGAGATGCGTTCCACGTCTCACTTCCATACAACAAGACTGACTTCACTTCAGGGTTGAACATTCTAAGCTTTGTTCGTAGTGAGATATCCCTGGTCCTCCAAATCCTGTTCAAAGAAATAAATGCAGTCTGTGCCTTTTCAATGCAGGACTCTATTTCAGCGCTTGTTCCTCCCTTTCTGTCAATTATGCTCCCAAGAAAGCAGAAGGATTCGACGTCTTCTAGTGTATTTCCTTGTACTGTGACCTGCTCCTTTCGCCGTGCATCTATCCTTAGAACTTTTGACTTTCTGGGGTGGATTCTCAGTCCAACAGACTCTGATTGACTGTTTAAAATTGTTGTCTTTGCCTGCATCTCTTTCTGTGTGTGTGACAGAAGCGACAAGTCATCTGCAAAGTCCGGATCGTCCAACTGTGTCAATGGGGTTCACTTTATGCCGTTTCTGTGTCCCCTGGTGGTTTCCTTCATCAGCCAGTCGATTGCCAAGATAAAGACGAAAGGTAATAGTAAACATCCCTGTCTCACACCGATCTTGACGTCAAAGCTGTCAGTGAGCTGGCCATCATGTATAACCCTGCAACTTGTCCCTTCGTGCATGCTTCCGATGAGGTTAACCGACTTCTGTGGGATTCTGTGATGTTTCAGTATCTTCCACAGTGTTGCTAGCGGTCTACACTGTCAAAGACCTTCTCAGAGTCAAGAAAGTTGGCGATCAACAAGGAGTTCCACTCCAGGGACTGTTCTACTATTGTCATCAGCGTAGCAATCTGGTCCGTGGTTGACCAATTTTTTCCGAAAACCAGCCTGTTCATCCCGAAGTCTTGAATCCGTTGCAGACTTGATTCTCTCCAGAATTATTCTGTTAAGACCTTACCTGGTATTGAGAGAAGAATGATTCCTCGATAGCTGCCGCAGTTTCTGAGATCCCCTTTTAAGGTAGTTTCACAAGGTGTACTTCTTTCCAATCCTTTGGGAACTTGCTCTCATTCCAGATCCTGGTAAACAATGGGAGAATGAGTTCTGCCGTCACATTGGCATCTGTTTTTAAGGCCTCAAATGGAATCTGATCAGGACTGGCCACTTTACCGTTGTTCAGCTTCTTAATGGCATCCATTATCTCTTGTTTTGATTGGACATCTCAGCAGATTGGTAGTTCATTTCTTGCAGGCATGATTTTTGGCGAGTTACTTGGCGGTGGTCTGTTCAGGAGACTGTTAAAATGCTCTACCCATCGTCTTGACTGAGCTTCCTTTCTAATAATGGTTCCACCCCCACCCCCCTTCGCCCTTTACTGTTACTTCTGGTTTCCCATATTTTCCAGAAGCACAAAGGGATCTTTATCTTGTGCAACTTGCACTCGGGACCTTCGAGGTTTTTTGACCTTATTCGAGAAGGCTAGGTGTTAGATCTTGCCTACCACCAGACCTGGAGTGTGGCTGAGAGGCAGTAGTAAGAACGAGTCAAGGAGTAGCTGTAGAAAGGCTGCAGAAAGAATTAATAGTAGATTGGTACGTCTCAGTTATGAAAGGGTTAACCAGCTGCTTATCTTTATATAGTCAGTCAGTCGAGGACAGATCGTGAGGAGGGCAAAACACAACTGCTGTCTTCAGGATGTTATTCGCTGTTCTTGTCTTGATTCTGTCGGCATCTATCGCTGGTGAGTGTGTTAGTATGTAAAGAAGAAGAAGAAGAAGAAGAAGAAGAAGAAGAAGAAGAAGAAGAAGAAGAAGAAGAAGAAGAAGAAGAAGAAGAAGAAGAAGAA
>NW_004797793.1:494073-509619 GCF_000002075.1 Aplysia californica
GGAGGAGGAGGAGGAGGAGGAGGAGAAGGAGGAGGAGAAGGAGGAGGAGAAGGGGGAGGAGAAGGAGGAGGAAAAGGAGGAGGAGAAGGAGGAGGAGAAGGAGGAGGAGAAGGAGGAAGAGAAGGAGGAGGAAAAGGAGGAGGAGAAATAGGTGGAGAAGGAGGAGAAGGAGGAGGAGGAGGAGGAGAAGAAAGAGGAGAAGAAGGAGAAAAAGGAGAAAAAGGAGAAAAAGGAGAAGAAGAAAAAGAAGAATCATGCTGGTGGAATTATGAAACCAAATAGCATCTAAAATGAAGAAAAAAATCTATTCAAGAAACAGTAGAAATCAAAGATCGAAGTCGACAATATAGAATACAGGAAAGTGAGAAGAGAGGCCAAAAGTATTATCAATACTGCTAAAGAAAATGATGAGAAACTCTGCACGGAAAACGCATGAGAGTTTTTATAGAAGTGTGAACTGCATGCGGGTAAGGAAAGAACCATACAACCTGCCGTGCATTATTAATGACAAAGAGGGTAAGGCCAGCCTCAGCAAGGATGATATGAATAACACGTTGGAAAATTACTTCCGAGAACTTCTCAACCCGTTTGCTGGAAGAATTTGAACCTATACAGAGCAAAGAGATCCACCCATACTGTCCAGAGAAATTGAATTTGCACCCAAAACCAACCCCAAAACCAACCCCAAGAACAAACCTCCAAGATCAGATGACAGCACGGTAGAAGCCATAAAACTTGTAGAAACACTGGTTTACTGTGGCTGAGGCGAATTTTCAGTAAGGCCTGGGAGCTAAGGAAATGCCCAGAAGACTGGCAGAGAGCTATTTTAGTGATCAATTGTGGAAAAAGAAAAACAACAAGCACTACCGCAAAACCTACAGGGGCATCTCTGTGTTACGCCATGCAGGGATAACATAGTACAAAGATATTATAACTGTGGATAAGATCTAGAGTAGAGAGAAACCTGAGCGAAGCTCATTTCGGATTCCGAAAGGGAAGAGGGGGAATGATGCTGTATTCGCATAACGACAGCTATTCCAGCGAACCATTGAACACAACACGGAATCCAATATCGTCTTCAAAGATCAGGTGAAGGCTTTCGACAGAGTAAACCACGCTAAACTCTGGAAACAATTTTAATAGTACAGCGTTAGATTCAAGATTCAAGGTTCAAAATGATTTATTGATTTGAAAGGCCTTTGGCCCATACATCCACATATTTTAACATATGGTTCGGCAATTACATACATTGGTGCAGCACATTGGATGTTTAACATAAATTGGACATGCACGCCCACATACACGTATGCACGCACGCACGCACGCACGCACGCACGCACACACACACACGCACACACGCACGTGACGCACGCACATACACTCATACACACTCCAGCTCACACACATACTTACATACATACGTACATTCGTACATACGTACATACGTACATACATACATACATACATACATGCATGCATGCATGCATGCATGCACGCACGCACGCACGCAGGCAGGCAGGCACGCACGCACGCACGCACGCACGCACGCACGCACGCACGCACGCACGCACGCACGCACGCACGCACGCACGCACGCACACACACACACACACACACACACACACACACATACATACATACATACATACATACATACATACATACATACATACATACATACATACATACGTACGTACATATATACTTACATAAATACATACATACATACATTCATATGATCAAATAGAAATAGAACTTCCACACAGTGCTATGAATGAGGCAGCGAGAGAAATCGGGACATCTTTCACTCTGAGAAGTGAATACCATTGTCTTTTTCATACACATACATATAAAATAGTACCCATTACAGTAGATACAGAGTTACATATGCGAGTGAATACCTTTTCCCTAGGACATACGTGTCCGTATAACAACATAATTTAGGAATGAGATTATCTTTTAGAATGGACTTCATCTGAACAGACTAATATGCCATTGAGCTTAGACATTGGCCCTTCGGGTGTCTGAAGTCTGACGCACTCTGGTAAAAGCTGCTCTCGTATTTCATTATATCGTGAACATCTGAACAATACATGGAATTCATTTTCTACATACTTTTCCTCACACTGGAGGCAACGATTACTGTCGACAATACCCAACCGGAACAGATTATTTTTCAACGACAAACTGAAAGTTCTGAGTAATGCAAGGATCCTTCTACCTCTTGCAGAGATGGTGAATGAGAGGTACGGTGCAGGGCTTAACGTAGGGTGGAAGTCCAGGTACTCAGGATAAACGCCAGACACCCTAGAACGCCAGTCCTGGTGACTAATATTTATAAGTCTTTCCTTTACTTGAGATAGGAAAATATTCTTATCACCAACATTTTGAAAAATCCACGCATATCCAAACCCTATTGTACATAAAAGTTTCCTCATGTCAGTGGCCCAGCTGTACCGATTATTTTGGTCATGTGCATACGCTTGCAAATAGCATTTCTTTGCATACCTATTATTATCCATTACCAGTAATTTATACCAATAATTTATTGCTCGTAGATGATAAGTGGCATACAAATAATGACGTCCACATTCCCCCATTGCCAAAATGTTTGCGGACGTTCTACCAATGTTTAGGACGGCCTTGCAGAATTTAACGTGCACCTGCTCTATTTTATCATACTTCTTCACCCCCCATACTTCACAACCGTACAAAAGTAATGGCTTAATTTTGATGTCAAAAATGTTGAACAAAGTTTGGACATTCAAGTGCTCATATCTTTTACTTAGACATCTCACTCTGGACGTGAGCCTTGTTGCTTTACAACATAAGTTTTCTATACATTTTGACCATAACAAGCGGGAAGAAAATATCACTCCTAGGTAGCTTATGTACGTGGTTACGTTTATGCTTTTCTTTTTGTAAAACCATTTTTCAGAGCTCTTTAGCACGCCTCCATTTCTAAAAACAATCATCTTTGTCTTTTCCAAATTTACAGACAGTCCCCACTGGTTACAATACTTCTCCAAACAATTGATCTTCCTTTGCATGTCTACAATATTATCTGAAAATAAGCACATGTCATCTGCGTACATTAAATTGCGGGTTTGTTCATCATTGCTTAATAGCTCAACTCCTTTAACAACACTGTTTTTCAACATCAATTCAAATTCAGAAACATACATATTGAACAAAAGTGGGCTAAGAATACATCCTTGACGAACACCAGACAAGCAATTAAAATATTCCGTAATTTCATGCTGGCCAGTACGGACAGAGCACATAACTTCCGAGTACATACTTTGTAGTAATGTTAACATTTTCCCTCTCAAGCCTCTTTTCCTCAAGACTGCCCACAGTTTTTCATGGGGGACGCAGTCAAATGCTTTGGAAAAATCAACAAAAAGTACATAGAAGCGCCCACGTTTCTGTGAAGGGTACTTTTGGACTATTGATTGAAGCGAGAAGATATGATCGATAGTGCTATAACCTTTACGAAACCCTGCTTGCGATTCGGGAATTACATTGGTCTGCTCGGCCCATTCCGCTAGTCGTGAATGCAATATACTAGACATTATCTTGGATAATATATTTAGAAGTGTAGCTGTTTGCATCTGAAGGACTTCCTTTCTTGAGGATAGGATGTATTAGTGCTTGACACCACATTTTTGGGTACTTCCCTGTGTTAAAAATGACATTAAACAACAAACAAAGGTATGTTATCAATGAAGGACATGCATTAGAATAGAATTCAGGGCCAATCCCGTCACATCCGCTAGCCTTTCCTTTCTTCAGTTTTCTCAGAACACTTTGAACTTCAGAAGTCGTGATTTCATTATCATACAGGTATACATTTGTGTCTAAATCCTCATTTATTAAAACTACTTCATGATCAACTTGTGTCTGTAATAAATCCTCTGATGATTCATTATTTCTGGGATTTAGCAAGTCTTTAAAATGACAATAAAATTGCTCTGGTGTGGCCTTAGCCGCATTAAATGAGCCATGAGTACGCATCATTTTATTAACATTTTGCCAAAATGACATCACAGATTTTCTTTTTTAACGCACACATCTCCTTAAAGTCTTTCTTTGCTTCAAGGAATTTATCCAGATCATTTGAGCTGTTTGTTCTGTGGAAATCGTGGAGGTGAAGATATTTTACTCTCTTTAGCCTTTCACATTCGTTATCCCACCACAATGGTTGATGAAGCTTACTATGCTTTCCTTTCTTTTGCTTATTGGTTTGCATGTCTCCTGCTGATATTTTAATGCATTGTTGTAAAACATTACAGGCAGAGTCGACATCATTGAGACTTAAATATGACAAAAACATATCATGTTCTTCATTTAATAATGATTCAAGCTTTTCAACATAAGTGCTTCTCATTGTTTCTTTCCACGTGAGCCGCAACAACCGGCTAAGTTCAATCTCACATTCAACATTTTCACTAGTGTCATCATGTTCAATGTAAATTTTAAACAACACTGACAGTGGGAAATGATCTGAGTCTGGCCTTGGCATGACAGAAAAACTAAAGATCTTCTCAAACATTCCCTTGCTCACAATAGCATAATCAACAATTGTTTTTCCCTTATTAGCAATGCATGTGACATTCCCTTCCTCATCTCCCGGTGTCCTGCCATTCGCAATGTACAATGAATTTTCTTTACAGAAACTAACTAATTGCTTTCCATAACTATTTGTAAAGGAAGCGTCCCGTGACTTTCTTTGGGTACAAATTTCTTCTAAAACATCATCTGTTTCTTCAAAACCAGACAAAAGTTCATGTACGTTATTTTCAACAAAGTTATCATCTAGACGTCCTGTCCTTGCATTCAGATCCCCTCCGATTATCCACTCAACTTCTCCTAACTTATCGCTAATATCATGATATGTCTTCACAAGAGACTGTACACCTTTAACCTTTTCATTATTAAGCACAGGCGAAAATTCATGAGGGAGGTAGGGGAAGCATAGGACCACTTTACGATCTGTTTGTAAACAGGTCTCCTTCAACAGTAAACAAACACATTCTTTCATAGAAATTTCTAGCTTTGTGACTTGGGTTCCTAACGACCGACGAACAAAAACAACAACACCCCCACCTAACCCGTGCTCACGTTTTGCAGAGTAAATATTGTACTGGGGAAAGGCGAGGAGCAATTTTTCTTCACTACATGAGTAGACCTCAGAGCAAGCAAAAATGTCATACGACGAACAAAAGTGGACAAAATCAAGGTTAAACAATTTTTGTGATATGCCATGAACATTCCAACACATAATTTTTAAAAACATTGCTTGGGTGTTATTTATTGTTGTTGCAAGTCTGGGCCGGCCGTGTTCCTATTCTTTTGCTGCTGTTGAAACCAAAGACTGACCCTGCTGTCTCCTTGTGGCCACCCCACCGTCCCTGCCCCCCGTTGCCTCACCACCGCTCCCCGACTGACTGCGGGTGACCCTCTGTTGCTGTCGTTGCCCACGGGGCTCGGGTCGGCGCGGCTGGCTGTTGTCCTGTGGTGGTGACTGCTGGCCGTGTTGTGTTTGTGTATGGGTGACGTCTTCCACGTGAAGTCTTCCATTAAAAAAAAAAACACGTTTCCCCTTTGCTCTCAGGTCTCTAAGTTCTTCTCTTTGCCGCGGTGTAAGATCACCGGCGACACCCACCCCCTGCTCCTTTAGTTCCTCTCTAGCACCCAAAAACAAGGAATTTGTCCTCCGCATATTGGAATCTTGCAATAATAGGCCTGGGGCGGTCCTTCTGCCTCTTGGGCCCCACTCTATGCACCCGTGTGAAATCACGATCTTCCCAGCTTTTCTCCGTCACTTTTCCAAGTATTTCTACTACCTTTGTTCTTGCTGTTTGCGGCTCCTCCCTCACATCCCCCGACACACCATAGAACATTAAATTTTCCCTCCTACTGTACCTTTCTGCCTTTTCCATCTCCCCTTCCAATCTACTAACGTTATCCTGCAGTGCAGCACATTTCGAGTCAACTTCTTCTATGTCAAGACATTGCACGTGCTGCTGTTCCTTAATTTCACTAACTGAATTTTTTATTGAAGCTATTTCTATCTCGAAGCGCTCCAACTTTGTTCTAAAGTTCTTAATCTCATTTTTAATTTCAGAAAAGTTGTTCTCACTGTACTTTCGAAAGGCTTTAAGCTCCTCTAGGATCTCCAAGCTTATTTCCCTTGACTCGTGATTTTCCATGCTTTCGGAACAAACTCTGGGCTACTCACAAAATAAAAATGTCGGACTGTTTCGCTCTTCACTTCACAGATAGCAGAAAGGAAATTCGACAAACACTCGTTGTTCACAGACCGGACAAACTCACCAGTTGCCTAGTACAGCGTTAGAGGACAACTGTTACACAATGATAGAGCTCTATATACAAAAAAGTTTTTAAAATCAGTATGAACAAAAGAAGGCAATACAGATAGTTTTTCAAAAGTAAAAGTCTGAAGTACGACGGGGATGCGTTTTATCTCCTCTCCTGTTTATAATCTATATTATGGACTCCATAACGCAAGACACAAGCCAAAGATCAGAAAGCCTAGGTGAACTTCTATTCGCAGACGACCATTGTCTTATTCATCCAAACAATGTCCTCAAAACAACACTACCGACCTCAACAGCAACTGCAAGAAATTTGACATGAAAATGAGCACATCAAAAACAGAAGTTATGAAAGTGAGCAGAAACCACATTCCCTTGAACATCCTCGTCAAACACTATTACCTATCAGCTCGCACCCCTTCTATCTCATCCAAACACCTCCATTGACACAGAGAGACCGCTTATAACTTCAATATACCAACATTATGCTACAAATGTTAGACCTGGATATTAAATAAAACCCATGAAAACAAAATCACAGCTTGCGAGATGATATGTCTCCGCAAAACCCTTAACATCACAAGGCGAGACAGTCAGAGAGATGAAGAAGTAAGAGCAACTTTTGGCCCTGAGTCCTGCCTGTATTTCATAGAAAAACAGAATAAAATTGTTTGGCCACCTGTTACGTATGTCATCTCGCCAGCCAACCTCGAGAGCCTATAACACCAAGCACTAAGGCTATAAAAGAAGAGGTAAACCACGCAAGAGAAAGAGCTGCAGAGCTGGCCTGTTATTTTTTTTAAAAACTGCATCTCCCCTCGACGATCAACAGCTCTCTCTGTATGAGCCCGTTTATACGGGTGCTGAAAGCCCATCCAAATTTCACTCCAAGCTGTATTGGTCCATTTGTGAAGATGACTACGTTGCCCTGTTCGCTGTTCTCCTCTATCAACGTCTCCACCTCGGCATTGGCTGCTCCCTCTGGCCACTCAGACATTCTCTGCCTAAGGTTGCTATCACTCGAGTATACTGTCCAAGTGTGTCAGTGACGCTGACCCATGCGCTGCCCCTTCGGATGTCTTGCACTTCACAGCATCTAGCCAAAGTCGACACTGCCTCATTCATCCATTCAATCCCTCTTAGCAGACGTGTGCGTTCAGTACTTCCCACTTTGTCATGCAGCGGATGCTGATCATCGTCGTTGACTCTCAAATACGCTTTCATCTGAGCAATCTTGTGAAGTTCTACCATGGCTCAGAGGTTCAGGAGATAACGCATAGCCTCGCAGGATGTGTCTCGTGTGCAGTCCGCATTCCTTCGTTCTGAATTCTTTCAAGGTGTTTCTGCTGCGACGTTGACAAGGTGAGGAGACCGAGGCCATAGTCTATCACAGACTGCACAAGAGTCTGGTATAGTATGGCTAAAATTATCTGCAGCATTCTGCTACACGCCATTATTTTCAGTGCAGTCAGAGTTTTTCTGGCTCTAGTGACAATTCTGGTTATGTGACCTTTACTGAGAGTGATCCGTCAAAGGTAAGGTGATGATAATGATGATTAAAAAGAGTAAAGTAAGAACGTAATCATCATCATCATCATCATCATCATCATCATCATCATCATCATCATCATCATCACTTTACAATTAAATACTCTTTCATATTCCCTTCATTTGAGTGCTTCTCTGTAACAGATTCTACGAGTTCAGCTCTTGCTACACCTAGCCATGGGGTAGACATAGAAACCTCTCACAACCAGATCCACGCGGGACTCACCAACCAGCTGACAATCAACTGTACTTTCACGCACGAACAGGGCTCTAACTTTAGCACCATCTTGTCGCTGATACTGTCCAAGACGGATTCTGCTAACGACTCTACCTACAGGTACTTTTGTGCGTTAAGATAATATATCTAGTAAATTAATCAGCGTACGCAAGTGTTTGTATGTCTTCTATGTATCTCTGTAATCTATTACGTGAGTAATGGCGTTAGATCATGATTTGTCATACGAGTGGAATAGCCAAGTTTTAATCACAAGTTTCAACGAGTGATTACAACTGGAAATTTCTCAAATAAGAAAAATTATGGTCTACCACCATAACCAGTTAAAAATATAATGTGTACCATACTGATATCAGCTGGCGAAATAGATCCGGACCAACAAAGTTCAAATGACCAGCCAGTTGGACAAGAGGATCTATTCCAGAGTCTCACATGCAAACAAAATTGTCATGTCCGTTGGAGTAAGAGTGAGGATTTTTTAAATCTCTATTGTTTTCCTTTATTTTTTAGCCACGCTAATTTACATGTTGTGCTATTCGTATGTCCCCTTCCGCGAGATAAACCCAAACAAAATAGTAATAATGTAAGCATAGTCAAATCATGCAGAAAACGTACGTTTTAAAAGTGGAAACATTAAGAAACTGCTTTTATATGACATGTTGTCGTTAAAAAAGAGATGACTTACTAGCATTCAACTAAAACAAAATACATCGCTGCACTCTGACGTAGTCCCCAGTTCTCTATGATGCGCACCATATGATTCAATTTGGAACAAAATAAAGGTCAACGTAGAGAGTTGTGCCTACTTTAAACTATAGGGACAATGGGAGACAGGTGTTTGGCACTTAATTTGGGCGCCTATGGTGAGCGCGCTTTGCAACAACGTTTAGCTAAGTTTTAACAGAGGACGAAGAGCGGCTGCCATAACTTTGCGCGATCTAGGAATATAATTATAATTCAAGTCTGTATATTGCTTACAGAAGGTTAGAAGGTCGATATAGTGCGGGGAGTAATTCATGCAACTTTTCAAATTTCATGTGTGAGATGGGCTATCAGGTTATATTTCACAAATATAAGGAAGTATTTTACAGGAAGGGCAATGCTAAAACGACTCCAAGTATAATATAAAAAAGTGTTTCATTTACGTATAAATAAATATGAAACAAGATCAGCAAAACAGGCAACTTATCAGGAAAAAAATTGGTAGCAGATTTATAAACTGTAAAGATAGTCATCATCATCATCATCATCATCATCATCATCATCATCATCATCATCATCATCATCATCATCATCATCATCAATATCATCATCATTGACATCACGATCATTGTTGTAAGTATTAGAAGGTAGAAGATTTGCGTATCTGAAATTTTACGACATTACAAAGCATATTTTGGAAGTCCTGCCTTTTTGGGCTTTATAAGGATCACACCATCAAAGTCATCATCATCATCATCATCATCAGCAGCAGCAGCAGCAGCAGCAGCAGCAGCAGCAGCAGCAGCAGCAGCAGCAGCAGCAGCAGGAGCAGCAGCAGCAGCAGCAGCTGAAACAACAACAACAACAACAACAACAACAACAACAACAACAACAGAATCACCATCACCGACGCAATCTGTGATGTAACAACAAGGTATTTCGACGCCTCATACAGAAGACCTGAGTGGGAATCCCGTTAGAGGATACGATCTTTCTGCTGGAACGTCGTTTGCCTCTCAACCTGGGTTGACCCATAAACAGCTGAGTTGTATCCATGAGGGTGTAAACAACAAAAGCATGTTGGGTTGTTGACCTAAAGTGAACGTTCCAGCTTCTTAACAGGACCCCAGATCTAAGTTTGGTATGTGGGTGGTTGGCGGGTGCCCTGGTGTGGTTTGTTCCTTCTTTCACATCAGGCGTTTATCGTCCATATAACTCTCCCCAAATAATGTGTACGTTTTTGTAACATCTTTTATCTTTTACACTTAGGTTACTTGATTCTGTTGCAATGCCGCAACGATACTCTTACGAAACCTAAACAAACAAAAGTGTTAACTCCTCCACGATATTTCCGCAATAAGGTATGCTGTCTCTCTTTCAGGGAAGTTGCTTCTATTACGGCGTTTTCGAACGATAAAGTGGACGAAAAAAACACAATGGATGCACAAGTGACTGGTCACCACAGAGTGGATGCTTATTCCTTCATCGCTCTAGAGGTACAGTAAATGGATTGTCAGTCAATATTTCTGAAGTATTTCTGTTTCCGGAAAGAAATTGTTTCTGTATCTGTTTTACTTTTCCAGCACTAAATTACCATTATTTAGTCAATGCACTTCCCTTTACTCAAACAACCAAAACTGTACTAATTCCTACATTTTCCCACCTATTCTTGCCCATATTATTTTCGACCCCAATGGGCCTACCCAAACAGAAAAGTCGAAGACAACTACATGCGTCAGGCTCACTGTATAGACATTAGAGATAGTAGTTTCCCCGTGTATGACACAAAGGTTTTTCAATACCAACTCCTTCTAACTTCCAGCCTTTATGTCAGGCTTTTTCCTCCCCCCCCCTCTCTCTCTCTCTCTCTCTCTCTCTCTCTCTCTCTCTCTCTCTCTCTCTGATGACACAACATACTTTTCTTTTGGTGGTAGGGGGAATTCTAGATCATAGGGGCACGAGAGGAAAGTGTTCTTTCATCCAACTAATTGGATATTTCAGTGGGTACTCTAATATGTGTAACAAGACAACTGAAACAGTATTAGTAAAAGTCTTAGGTCACAGAGGTGCCATTTATTACAGGCGTTACTAGAGACGCCCAAGTCAACCACCCATTGTTGATGACAAAGTACATTGTCTTTGATAGTTGGACTTCTTGCATAATCCTATTAAGATAATATACTTACTCACTTGTCCTTTACTCTTAGATGACCGTTGGGGCACCAAGAATGATCGTACAACCACTCTTTTCCTTACTTCTTTATTTTCAACCTGTCAAAGGGCTTCACCCAATTTTAAACCTGTCCAATCCGTGATGTTGCCTTCCCATCTCTTGTTCTGTCTATCGTTTTAAGATAATATAAAAGCAGGCAAAAGAGGGGGAGTGGGAAGTTGTAGTTTGTACAGGTGATTGTATTGGGCAGATGGTCGTTAGAGCAAGCCCAACAGCCTTTCTTTGTTTATACGTTATAGGCAGATCGAAGACGTGTCAGTGACGTCATCCAATCAATGGTGTCGTATGTGTGAGATAAAATTGATCATGTATATTTCCGGCCTCTTGATAATCACCACTAACTTCATCTCCGGTTCACCACTTTCCTCAGATTAAACAGACACGCCCCTTCTAAACGGCAGATATTAATGCTACTTGAGGACAAATGATCTACCTCACCGTGTTCGTCTTCATTTGTTTCATTCTCAAACTCCAGATCATGCCACCGTGAGTTGAGACTCATTTTCCCAAGCTCTTTAAGAAGATCACTTATTCACGGTAAGCAATTAAATACAGATTGCCTTCCCAATACGGGAGCCAAATTGGGAAAACTGAGAAGTTTGATTTGGAATTGTGATTAGTCGATTGTCACCAGAACACTCTAGGTGATTTGTTTGCATATGGAAATGTTTAGATCTAGATTAAAGAAACTAGTATAATGAAAGAGAGGCGGGAGGAGACAGAGGGTGCAAAGACCAAAGATCTAAACCTGGCGTTAGTTGAAGATCAGATGGTATGACGTCTTGTTACGCCCTTTGATATAAATGTGTGAGCAATAAACCCATTGTATCTAACCAAAGTCATTCAATAAGTGTTTGTTCCGTCAAGATCTCTTAAGGCCAGATCAGTCTCTCATGAGAGTACCTAGTAAGAAAGGATTAAAAAGTGTCCTGTTTGCCATCTTTCTTCTCCTTCACTACGAAGTAAAAATCAAGTTTAAAATACGAATAATAATATATTATTGTATTAAATACCATCTTGATAATTCTATGGTTCATCTGAAGAGAACGTTGACAAGTCTGCACGGTCATTCACCTAAATTGTCAGTTAATATGAAGAGCTGTATTGTAAGTTTGTGGGCGTTGCGGAAATCTTCTTCTTCTTCTTCTTCTTCTTCTTCTTCTTCTTCTTCTTCTTTTTCTTCTTCTTCTTCTTCTTCTTCTTCTTCTTCTTCTTCTTCTTCTTCTTCTTCTTCTTCTTCTTCTTTTTCTTCTTCTTCTTCTTCTTCTTCTTCTTCTTCTTCTTCTTCTTCTTCTTCTTCTTCTTCTTCTTCTTCTTCTTCTTCTTCTTCTTCTTAATATTTTGATTATGATTACTGTAATTGTTATTAATTATTAATATTATTATCATGATCATTATTATTATTACATTTTTATTGTCAGTATTAGCAGTGGAAGTAGTAGTAGTAGTAGTAGTAGTAGTAGTAGTAGTAGTAGTAGTAGTAGTAGTAGTAGTAGTAGTAGTAGTAGTAGTAGTAGTAGTAGTAGTCAAATTCATCATCATCATTGTTAATTTTATCAATATAATTTTGTCAGTATTAGCAGTGGAAGTAGTAGTAGTAGTAGTAGTAGTAGTAGTAGTAGTAGTAGTAGTAGTAGTAGTAGTAGTAGTAGTAGTAGTAGTAGTAGTCAAATTCATCATTATCATTGTTAATTTTATCAATATACATATTATTTTTATTGTTATTATTATTGTTATTATTATTATTATTATTTTTATTGTCATTATATTATTATTATTATTATTAATGTTATTATTGTTATTATTATTATTATTATTATTATTATTATTATTATTATTATTATTATTACTATTTAGGTAGTTTATGTGTCCTCTCTTCGTCCCTCATTGGAAATTCGAGGCAGAGGGATAATCACTGCTTGACAATGCATAACCAGATCATTTTCTTCAAACGTTCACTCAGTAATCTATCCCCCCTATGACAGACAGACAGACAGACACAGAGAGAGAGATACAGACAGACAGACAGACAGACAGACAGACAGACAGACAGACAGACAGACAGACAGACAGCCAGACAGACAGACAGACAGCCAGACAGACTGACAGACAGAGACAGAGACAGAGAGAGAGAGAGACCGAAGGAGAGACTAAGGAAAGAAAAAAGTGAGAGGAGGGGGAAAAGGGGGGAAGAGATTGAAAGAAGAAGAGAAATAACAGCGAGGGTAAGAGATATATGGGCAATAAATTATGGCGAGTGAGAAGGTCTAGAATTACACAGCAACAAAGCCAACAAAGACACGATTTATCATCTTGTCTTGTGTAACACAGAGATTTCACAATCATGTGAATGCTATGGGGTATTCCAAAGAGGTCAAATCTTTTATCCCCATTCTTCCTTCCATCTCTTACTAAATCTGCACTTGCTTCTTCAGCCACTTTGGAACGACACACTCGAAACCGTAGAAGTGGAAAAGAGACAGAAAGTGTAAAACGTTCATGGTATTAATGCAGAATGTAATCATTACATCCCAGACGCTGATATACCCTCAAAAATCGATAACAGTAGCAGCAGCAAAGGCAGCAATAAATACAATAGTAAAAGTAATACCAACAGCAACAACAATAATAACAATAACAACATCAACAATAACAATAGCATCAGCATCAAACACAACAACAGAAACAACAACAACAGCAAGAGCAATAGTAACACCAACAACAAAAGCTACCCAATAATGAAAAATAAATAAAAATTTTTAATGTTTAAAAAAACTACCAAATAATGACTCGAGATCAGCAAACATTTTAGTTTTAGCTACGAGTTTCTTCATCAATAACAACCAAATGTCCAAGAAGAAATAAAACTCATTAGAAAACTGTAAATCTGCTAGTGCCATCTATCTCACGCTCGAACTCTGTGAGTTTGGTCAGAGCTGAAAATCTGACCAGCTATTGAAGGGAGTTAATAGCCGGGACAGAATAAATTGCTTCCCCTTGGGCGGAAGTCAGCTGATTCCGTGGGGATGGGCGTGTCTAGCTGGACAAGCCATTAAGTGACCCCGACCACCGCCGGACTCACCCTCATCCTCTCGGCCGCATGGATCAGCGCTGTGTTGATGGTACGGCCTTTTGGGGCTCGTTTGAGCCGTAATGGCGTTAGTGGGCCTGCACTTTTGTGTATACATTGAGGAATAAATGTTTAGCTGTAGAGAAGAAGAAAAAATACAAGTGAATTTCTGTAAGACGGCCACGACTCTGTCGAAGAGAAAAGTTGCCATGTAAGATAAGTCCTTGTCTTATACAGCATCGTTATTACGTGAAAAATACGCACGGGAGGATATCGGTAATGGCCGTTAGCTCAGTTGTTTGTCATTTCAGATGGTCGCTGGGGCATGTATTATTTTTCTTTAAATGTAGGTGTTTTTTAAGCCGCCATCGACAAAATTTAGATCTTATATGAGGCGTCTTCTGACCCTGACTGTCTAAGTCAACTGGGGCACAGAGGGATACCACATCCAAGTAGAAAGACTGATATAATCTATTAAAGTTCCCCCCACTAGGGAATCGAACTCGAGCCTCATGCGTGCCAGAACGAAGCGCCGCTATACCACGGATGGCATTTGTAAGTTGGATGCTGCTGCAGTTCTATTGAGCTCTGGGGCGTCTGTGAAATAACATCGTTAAAGGGCCAGAACACTAGTCGCTTCCTTAGAATTAAAAAGTTCCATCTGACATTTTTGACCGTTTTATGTTATTAAGACCCTGATATCAGAAATTAAAGCCTCTATCTGCTCTTTCAAAATCTTAAGATTATTCGGAGTCGCTATCAAGTTATAAAAAGAATTGGATTTGAAAAAAACTTTACATGTTGTGAAACTAAACTTTTTTCGTCAAATTTCTCAAGATTAGGTACTGAGCAGACAGAACTTTAAATTGTAATTCTATCAAGCGTTGCGTGTACACCATGAACGAAGAGATCACGCTCTTAGAACGTCAGGGTTTTTAACTCCGTTTTTTTTTTTTTGCGAGAACTAAGTTACACACTGCACGTTACTCACAGATGCCCTGCATACAGTGTGAAACGGTATTATTGATTCGAACCTCAGCAACCTGTGTGGACAGACGGCAGCCTCTACTTTGTGTGAGCGGTGACCGCCACGCTCACCACACTACTGTGAGAGAAAGTAAGACGGACTGCTCCCCTCCCCCTTTTCTCTTCTCACTCTCTTTCCCCTCTCTTTCCCCTCTCTCTCTCTCTCTCTCTCTCTCTCTCTCTCTCTCTCTCTCCTTCTCTCTCTCTCTGCCTCTGTCTCTCTCTCTCTCTCTTACTGCTTCACTTCCGTTCCTTCTCTTTCTCTTTCTCTCTCCCTCATCCTCCCTCTCCCTTTCGCTCTTTATTTCCATCTCTATCTCACTTTCAGTCTTCTTTTCTCGGACGTACATATTCTCTCTCTCTCCTTCAGTCTCTCTCTCTCTCTCTCTCT
>NW_004797793.1:509719-544719 GCF_000002075.1 Aplysia californica
TTCTTCTTCTTCTTCTTCTTCTTCTTCTTCTTCTTCTTCTTCTTCTTCTTCTTTTTCACATTGCGTTATAAGCCAAGAAAGCTCTTTTTAAAAAAAACAAGCAAAATTTGTTCTCTCTTTAAAAAATTGTGTCTACTTTATGTATTCTTTCTGGTCTTATTAAGCATATAGAATGTGAATTTTGACATAATATTTCTGGAGCACATTAAAATTGAACTGGTATCACAAATTGTTTAGGAAAAAACAAACAGCTATAGATGTTTCCCCCAAAGTTTTGGGCTCAGTGCACCTGGACATCTGGCGGACGAGATGTGGTCACTTGTTGTCCACCTTGCCCCTCATGAGGAAATCGCTACCTCGGAATTACAAAAGTTAAGTCTGCTCTGTACCTACTTTCCAGAAATGTTACGGTCAAAACTTTGAGTTTCACAACTTTTCATTAAATGCAATTCTTTTAATATCTTGATAACGACTGCGAACAATCATACGAATGTTCAAGAGCAAATAGAACATGGTTTCTGACATCATGGTTTTAGTAACTCAAAACAGCCTACAATGTCAAACCGGTATAACTCTAAGATAGGCGAAAAACGTCTCGACGATTCAAATGAGCTCTCGAAAAAATCCATGTTGCTACGGCAATATGAATATCAACACCAGCAACAACAACAATAACAACAACAACAACAACAATAGTAACAACAACAACAGGAATAGTAACAACTATAACACCAAAAACAACAACGACGTCGACGATGACGATAATGACAAAATTCAAGAAAAGTCCAGGAATTGATAACGTTTTACGTTTTTCTTTTACTCAAGAAAATATTTTAAAGTATACTCCTGTTTTCGGCTTTCTTTAAGAAAGGATCTAATTTCTAGTCTAAATGTTAAAAACAATGTTTCAAGGACAGGGTGATCCAAAACAATAGTTAAACTTTACAACCTATGTACTAGAATGTTGTAATTTGGAACAGATAACATAATTCATTCAAAAGGAATTTGTTTTTCTTAAAATTCGAGAGGAAAAAACTAATTTTTGAAAACATAAATGTCTTTCAATTTTTTAAAACCACTCACAAACTCCAAAATGCACCCAATTTAAAATATGTTGTAATGACAGTCATGAAATCATTGTTTTTGGGTGGTTTTTTTCCAATTTAAAAATGTTTGCAACCCTATAACATATAAACAATATTTTATTTTCTCTTACATAGCTAACAAATATTTTTGAAATTCTGGAATTCCTAGAATCAGTGCTCTATTATGTCCTCCTTTGACCTCATTTTAACGCGTAGTTCGTACTGTTCAGTGATGGCCAAACACTTAAGGACCTGCCGAACAATGAGTACTGAAGAAACATGTACACCTTACAGTATGGGGCTATTTCTAGAGAAAATATGGTGCTTGGATGGGGTTGCCCAATAGACAACATTTTTGGAGTTAACATATCTTAAATGTGAATACATGTATGTGCTTTGCTAATGAACCAAATGAGGAAATGTTCACGTTTTCAAAGACGATCGAGACATCATAAACACATTGTTCTCCTATGATCCGTGTCAATTTCGAGATCAGGAAAATGGTACAGTCGTTGATGAAGATCTGCTTTGATAATCTGGACTGTTGAGAAGTAGGAAATTCTTAGCTGCAGACTCTATCAACGGACACAGGTCTCATGGGACTCATCTACTGAATTTTACATCCTGGTGACTTTTAAACGAGTGCGAATATTATGTGTGTGTGTATGTGTGTGTTTGTGTGTGTGTGTGTGCGACCTGAAGAGGTCTTTTGTCTGGGAATTTTTAGTTCTGATTCTCTACAGGTCCTAACTGATGAAACATCTCCGCCCATGGCTTCAAGGCGGCCTTTAAAGGGCACTTTAACATTACTTTCCTACCTTGTGGGAAACTTCCAAAATCATTTGGTGCCGAGATAATTTTCAATACAAAAAGTTCTCTGCTCTTTATTTATCTTAACCATGATCTCAACAGACAAAGGAAACTTGAGAAAAACAATATCTGCAAACTTCAGTTACTCTTTTAGACTATTGTAGCTTGCAATATGGCGCGATGGTTGGGTAGGCTTATCTGAACTATTGTAGCACGCTGCAAAAATGTGGACACAGCTGAAACTGGGTTGGTATTTTTACGTGATACATAGAGCAAAAAGGTCAGGTCGGCATTAGTGCTGCTACCTTCATGACAGTAGATGGTACTACCTGCAGTGTTCCTACTGTCTTGTAAGTGCATACGGAAGTATGAAAGGCTAAGGGAGTAAACCCTAAGCAAATCCGGAGGGAGGGCCCCTAAGGCAGTCGACAGGGAGGAACGATCCGAACTATCTTCTAGCAGCCCGTGCAACTCTACTGGTTTCAAATGTATTGACCCCGTCGCTCCTTTGGACTAAATAGGAAAATCGAGAGGGGGTTTTGTGCAAATTGGGCTAGGCATGTTCTTCTTTGTGAAGATTTCAAGATTTCCGGGAGGACGCTGCAAAAGAGCAAATACAGCGGATCAGACCCACAGCTCAACCACAGCTACAGCAGCATTTATATGACTATGGAGAGAACACTTCATCCTTGTTGAGATCAGCAAGGGAAAAAACACGGGATGTGGCAGTTTACCAGTTATAAGACATCCTTATTTGGAGAAACAGGATGTCGCCACGGGTCACCTCTGACGATGGGAGTGACTATTCAGTCGCTCTGATTGGCTACCGCTCGTCTCAAATTGTTCAGCCCCCAGTCAGTAAGGTGCTGATCCGCCACGTCTTTTTGATTCTATGGGTGTATGGAGCTAGGACAAAAATCGAAAGTTAGACTGTAAATCCAGCCCCAGGCAAAAATAAAAGAGTAAAACTAACCCCATGGAAACTGGGGACCTGGAATGTACCGGTTTGGACACCACCAACCTTGAGAAAACAGAGGACATCAGAAAAACAGCAATCATAGACAGGGAGTTCACACTACTCAATGTAGACATCACTGCCCTGCAAGAGACAAGACTTGCTAACTCCGGTACCATCAGGGAAAGAAACTACACATTCTTCTGGATGGGTTTTAGGGAAGATGAGAGGAGAATCCAAGGTGTGGGCTTTGCAGTACACAACAGATTGCTGAACACGATCAGCACCCCCCCCCCACCCCCCAAGGTATATCCGAACGTATCACTGTCATGGAAATGGAAACCAAAACTGGAAAGGCTCACTTCATCAGCACCTACGCCCCAACCCTAACAACAGACAATGAGAAAAAAGACCAGTTTTACGAGGAACTTCAGGATGTATCAACAACGTCCCAAAAGCAGACCAACTGTTTCTCGTGGGCGACTTCAATGCAAGAGTAGGTACTGAAAACAAAGTATGGCTCACCTGTCTTGGACCTTTTGGGCTGGGAAAAAATCAACGAGAATGGTCAGAGACTCTTAGAATTCTGCACAAATAACAACCTTTGCATCACTAACACCTTTTACAGTGGCAAGGACAGACACACGGTTTCTTGGTGCCATCCAATATCAGGCCATTGGCACCAAATTGACTTCATCATCGTCAGAAAGAAAGATGCCAAGATAGTAAAGCAAACAATATCCTTCTACAGTGCAGACTGCAACACAGACCATCTTTTAGTTATAGCTAAGGCAAAGATAGTCACAAAGAAAACACCAAGAGCTGAAAAACAAAAGAAACCTAAGATCAACATAAGAAATACCAAAGACCCAGCGTTAAAGGCAAAATGTCAAGAACATGTTAAAGAAGAGCTCCAACATCTAGATGGCTCATCCGTGGACACCATATGGAATAGCATGAGATCAACAATTTATAATTCTGCGTCGATTACTTTTGGAATAGAAAGAAGTCGCAAGGAGGACTGGGTGGAAGCCAGTGCATTAACAGTCGCACCACTACTCGAGAAAAAGAGTAAGATCCTGATAGAACACAATACAAAACCCACAGAAAGTACAAGGCAACAGCTACGTGCCGCTAAATCCAACCTTCAAAGAGAAACCAGAAAGTGCTCCAATCAATACTGGGACAAATAATGCTTAGAAATCCAACAGGCCAGCGATACAGGTAATATCAGGAAAATGTATGAGAATATCAGAGCTGCTATTAGATCAACAGCAAACAAAGTGGCACCTCTAAAGTCTGCGACAGATGAACAGCTGACAGACAAGAAGAAACAAATTGAAAGATGGATGGAATATTATTCAGATTTATACTCAGAGGAGCGAAATGTTGATAGACAGCTACATGAGGCCATTCCTCAGCTCTCCGAAATCTCAGAACTTGATACAACACCAACAGAAGAAGAACTATCCCCTGCAATCGATGAACTCGCTTGCAGAAAAGCAGCAGGATAAGACAACATAGCTGCTGAAGTGCTGAAAGAGAACAAAAAGACCCTCCTCCCATATCTCTACAAGCTACTAACGACTTGTTGGCTGAAAGCAGAAATTCCACATTACATGAGAGATGGCAAAACCAGCACACTCTACTAAAACAAAGGGGATAAAGGAGATTGCAACAACTACAGAGGTATCTCATTGCTTAGCATCACTGGAAAAGCTTTCACTAGGATCATCCTGAAGCGACTTCAGAAAGAGTCCTACTAGAGAGCCAATGCGGTTTCAAATCAAACCGCTCAACAATGGACATGATCTTTTCTCTTCGTCCGCTACAAAGCAACAACTGCCGCCATTACATACTGCGTTCGTCAATCTGACAAAGGCCTTTGATACAGTCAGTAGATCAGGACTGTACATGGTGCTTGGAAAAATTGGCTGTCTCCCAATACTGCTGCAGTTCATCATCTCCTTCCACGAAGATATGAAGGCCACTATTCAGTTTGACGGTTCAACATCAAACAGTTTCAACATCAATAGCGGAGTAAAGCAAGGTTGTGTCTTAGCACCAACCCTTTTTAGCACTTATTTTGCTGTCTTACTGCAACACGCATTCATAGAGTCACCAGGGGATGTTTTCCTCCCCTGGAGAACTGATGGGTCGCTCTTCAATCTTGCTCGACTCAAGTCCAAGACCAAGATCAACAAAACAGCAGTACGAAACCTTCTCTTCGCCGATGATGCTGCTCTTGTTGCTCACAGTGAATCAACCCTACAAACAATGATGGACCGCCTATCAACAGCATGCAAGGTCTTTAGCTTGGTCATCAGTGTTAAGAAAACAGTCATCCTTACCCAAGAAGGTGCAGAGCAGAGCCATATATGGCTGAACGACAAGGAACTTGAGACAATGGACAAGTTCTGTTACCTGGGATCTACTATCAGCTCTACAACATCACTTGATTATCAGGATAGGTAAAGCAGCAACAACTTTTGTAAGGCTGACAGAACGAGCATGGGAAAACAAAAAAGATTAATCATCAAAACAAATATCAAGATTTACGAAGCATGTGTCCTCAACACACTTTTTTATGGATCTGAAACATAGACCTTGTATGGCAGGCTAGAAAACCCCCTCGACATTTTCCATCTCAGATGCTGCCGCAAGATCTAAGGCATTTCGTGGCGTGACAGGGTTACAAATGTTGAAGTGTTGACACGCGCAAACCTCCAGAGTATGACATCTATCCTGTGTTTAAAAAGATTGAGATGGCTGGGTCATGTCAAGAGAATGGACGACAACCAGATTCCGAAGCAACTTCTCTATGGAGAACTTGCCCAGGGAAAGAGACCAAGAGGAAGACCAAAACTGAGGTATAAAGACACACGTAAAAACAGCTTGTCTAAGCTTGGAGTAGATGTTAGCATCTGGGAAGAAATAACTGAGGACAGGAAAACATGGAGGAAAATGATAAAGGAAAGAACTATAATGCTAGAGAGCAGCCTTAGAAACAATCAGGCTGGGAAGCGCCAAGGACGAAAGGAAAACAGCGGAAATACAGAGCTTCGATCCACGTTACTGACATGCAAGCACTGCGACAGAATCTGCGCTTCAAACGTAGGAAGAATTAGCCATGAAAGAAGCTGCATGAAGACAACCTTGAGACCATCTTAAGCTAAATTGACCGTCTATATAGACGAAAAGAGCCAAACATATAGAGCAAAACTATTTGGTGGATTTATCTTAAAATGAACATCAGCCAAATTCCTTTTGATTTTCAATGGTGAGTATACATTTTAAAAACAGAGCTTTAGTGCGGAGGAATATTATTTACACAAAAAAAGTTGTAAAGTTGTTTTGTTTGGGGGGGTTTGGATCACCCTGTACATGAAATCAACATTTGAATGAACAATTTTTCTGTGATTTGATTAAGAAAAATAAACTTTCTTTTTTCCCCTTAGAATCGGCTTTGACATGGTTCTTGACATGTTCAAAGAAATGGACATCAGGATGAAAGAACTGAAAGCAAAGGACAAAGAATTTGATGCAAAGATAACAGCAATTGAAGCAAGGGAACAAGAAATGAACTACAAACTGAACGACCTCAGAACTCGTGTGGAAAACTCCAAAGACGCCATAATTTCCACAACAACTGGCTATCGGGGCCACAACTACTTACTCTCCAAACCAATACTGGTTAACGTACATGAAGCCAATCGTCTCTGCCGGCTCTATGGCGGGTATTTGGCGGAGATAAACGACAAGCAAGAGTTCCAGCACCTGGCGGACTTCTCCAGCTCTCATGTGCCTGGTTCTGTTTCTATTGGCGTAATGCTGGGTGCCACAGATGAGGGTCATGAAGGGAGGTGGACATTTCTCACTTCTGGTGGCAACATGACGTCTTTTGTGTGGGGTAACTCAGAGCCGTCACGGGGAGCGAATCAAGACTGTTTGTATATATCGACAAACTCAAAGACAATGATGGACGAAATATGTCTAAAATATACTTCAGTTTGGCAATGGCGATTTCTGTGCGAAATCAATGCTTAAATTTTGAAAACCTTGATAAACGTTTCACTGTAAATGAAAAAAAGTTTCGTATGATTAATGTGTGTATTTGTGGATTTTTTATTAATGAATGGTGTCAATGAAACATTGTTTTCTTTTTCTTTTGTGCCGATGACATTAGTTACGAAGGTTATCTTATTTAGGCTATATGTAAGCGAAATCGAATAGCGGTCGATAGAATGAATAGAAAGAAGCTGTGGGAAGAACTCGAAAACTATACTGTAAGAGGCCAACTTCTAGATAAATCCGTGCCATTTACGAGAACAGCATAAGTAGAGTAAGAACGTCGGAGGGACTCACAGAATGGTTCGAGATAACATCCGGAGTAAGACAAGGTTGTGTCGTATCACCACGACTATTTATCATAATATATTATATGGATAGAATTACAAAAGAGGCCAAAACAGAACCAGACGCCCTAAATGAATTACTCTTCGCTGATGACCAAAGCCTGGCACACAAAGATGAACGTAGTCTCCAACACCACACCACCAGATTAAACGAATAATGTAATAACTATGACATGAAGATAAACGTAAAAAACCCCAGAGACAATGAAAGTAAGCAGAATGCCAGGACCACTCAGGATACACATCAACAACAACAGTCTCATACAGGTCCAAGAATTTAAGTGCCTCGGAAGTATATTCACTGAGGATGGGCGACTGAACAGAGAAATTGAAACACTTGAAGAAAAGGCAATAATGTTAGTTACCAACTTACTGAACTACAGAAACATCTTAACATCCCCATGACTACAAAACTCAAAATGATCAACACCACATTTTTATCCCAACACTCAACTATCAATGCCAAACATGGACCACGAACAAGACATTAGAGCAAAGAATTACAACATGTGAAATACGATGCCTTAGAAAAGCAGTAAACAAGAACTGGCGAGACAACATTTTTTTAAAACACAGTAATCAGAGAAATGGTGGGCACAAATGATGCCATGCATCACGTCCAACACCAAATAATCACAAGGAAAAGAAAAGAAAGAAAGAAAAGTAAGCAAAACCAATAGTCACTTTTCAGATAAGGCCTATAATTATGTGTAGTGACGCAGTGGAATCAGCCGGTCGTTAATTTTGGGGGAATATAGAGTTGTTAAACTGCTAAATCCATACAATGACAATAGTTCTATCATCATCTGAATGATCTTTTAAACACCCTGGACGACAAAGATATTGTGACAATCATGGGACCTTGACCATCAATAATTTATTTATAGAGGCACCAGCCATCCATCAGGTGCTGTTTTAACCACAGTCATGGAAGACTTAACCAAATTGAATGCCCTAAAGACAGCATCTTACATTTATTTTATCCTGGCCAAAAGATGAAAACTGAGAAACATCAGAGATTCAAGAGTGATACCCAACTACATCATAGACACTAACCACAGACCAGTCATCATGACTACTGACACACCAAACAGGAAAAGGCCAGAAGCAAGGAAACGACGAGAAGTCGTGAATCTCAGAAATATAAATGACGACACCAAAGATAAGATAAATGAACGTATGAAAAATGTATTTCACAAATTGCCCAAACAACCGGGAGACATTGAGGAGAAACGGAGCCACTTCAAAGCATGTGTGAACAGAGCAATAGAATAAGAGTGGGGCACCAGGAAAATAGAAGGGTAGAAAAGGAAAACAACTATAATATGGTGGAATGACCAAGTAAAAGAGGTCATCCAACTGAAGAAAAAGGCATTCAAAAAGAGGCAGAAATCAAAGGCAGACGAAGATTACATTCTGTACAGAAAGGATCTAAATGAGAAATGTAAACACCTGAACATGAAAATATCTTTCTCAAAAACAGAAGTTGTGAAGGTCAGCAGAAACCCAGGGTAATTCAACATTCTTATCGATTAAACACAGCTCCAACAAGTAGAGGAATTAAAATATTTGGGAAGCTAGGCGTATGGACAAAGAAATAGAAACACGAATTATGAAGGCAAATGCAGTGACCTACCAGCTAGCATCCGTGCTCAGTCACAAGAACATCCCAACCGAAGTGAATTCCCAGCTTATCAATAGCATCGTAATAGTTACATTAACATACCAGTGCCAAACATGGTCTCTGAACAAGGCACAAGAAAGAAAAATAAATGCTTGCGAAATGGGGTGTCTCCAAAAAAACATCAACGCCACCAGAAGAGACCGCATAAGAAACGAAACCATAATTCTAAAAAAGCAAGAATACAACCAGTAATAAAATTCATAGAGTGTCAAGGAGTCAAATGGTTTGGACATCTAACCAGAATGCCCCAGAAACAATTAGCGGCTAGAGATTACAATTCTCGAGAATCCAGATTCAAATCAAGAGGGAGACCAAGAAAGACCTGACTGGATGGAGTTAAAAAGGTCCTGGAACAACATAACGTATCTATCACTGACGCTACACACCTAGCACAGGGCCGAAACCTGCACCTCCCTTCGACATCCTAAGGATACCAGAGGAAGGAAAAAGTAAAAAGTAAAACGTAAATAGAGTTGTAGGTATAATTATAAAGCTTGACATTGTTCATTTGCCTTGTTTGAGGTGAAAAAAAAAACCAAACTTCTAGAACAGAAGATCAAGTAAAAACAAGAGTTCCAGGACCTGGCTGACTTCTCCAGCTCTCATGTGTCCACTCTTAGTGACGTCATGCTGGGTGCCACAGACAAGGGTCATGAGTGGAGGTGGACATTTCTCACTTCTGGAGACAACGTGACGTCATTTGTTTGAGAAGTCAAAGAGCCGGATGGTGGGGTGTATCATAACTGTTTGTATCTATCTAAATGCACGAAGAAGATGTTTGACCACAGCTGTCTGAAATACTCTTCAAATTGGCCAGTGAGGTTTCTATGCAAAGCGAAGGCTTAACTTTTGAAAATCTGGGAAAATGTTGAATATAGGTGAGGCATGGTGGTGAAATCAGGCGTTTGTCAAAATTATAACGAAACTTAAAGAAATCGGCGGGCGCGCGCGGCATTTTAGGGGGGCTGATGAGCATACTTTTTCTTATATTCTTTTTTTTTTGGCTCAACACTTTTACACCCATTTAAAGACATTTTTGTGTGGATCTTACTGGGAAAAAATGGTTAAAGGCACAAAAATGTAAATTTTCATTTTCCAAGGACTCTCAGGCTATGGAAGTTATCAAACTTTGGCTGCCATTTTCTCACTAATTTTACCTCTGAAATCAGACAAACCTCCCCTCCTTCAATCACAAATATTGGGGACTTCTCTTCAACATAAATGGATTTTTTTTAAAGGAAGGTAAATGAACAGGCTTTAAGATAATACTAATATTTCTACATGCCCCAAAAACCGCGTCGTAAAACCTGTTATAAATTTTAACAGTCTCAACCTATTTTACTTTTGCTGTATACAATGGTGGTGGTGATGATGCTGATGATAATGATGATGATGATGATGATGATGATGATGATGATGAGGAGGAGGAGGAGGAGGAGGAGGAGGAGGAGGAGGAGGAGGGGAGGAGAAGGAAGATGGGATGAGAGGGGAGGAGGAGGAGGAGGAGGAGGAGGAGGAAGAGGAGGAGGAGGAGGAAGAGGAGGAGGAGGAGGAAGAGGAGGAGGAGGAGAAGGAGGAGGAGGAGGAGGAGGAGAAGGAGGAGGAGGAGGAGAAGGAGGAGGAGGAGGAAGTTTTTCTCAATTCTTAAATTTAAATAAATGTATCGTCAAATGCCACGCACAAATGCAGAAAAGTCTTTATTGTGTATATTGTATACAAATCTAAATATACTAGCGAGCAGAAGAAAGGCAAAAAACTATTTTGTCCATAACTAAATGACCATCGATGGTAGAAGACAAAAGTTTACACCACCGATAGTATGTCATATTCTTTTTGGAAATCAGAAGTTTCCGATCTTGCTTGTTACCGGCGACTAGAGTTATTGCCCCTTAATTGAAGCGTGGAAAAATCCACGTGATGCCATCGAAACACCGTCTAAATGAGTAAAAAAAAAAGGGTGAAAAGTATTCGCCTGAGCTGGACTATAAAGGCTGAGGTAAAAAATCGGTACGGTTGTTTCGCCTGCATTTACTATGATTATACCACGTTTAAGAGCTATACAGCAAGAAAGAGCAATAGGCTGTTTGTAGAGTGGAGAAAGGCCAATTGTGGTTGCCAATCATTTTAGTGTTCACATCTCGACTATCCACAGACTCATGACCTGTTTTCAGCTCACGAATTCTACGTCGGACCGAAAAAGATCAGGTCGACCCAGAGTGACCGATGCACGTGCATACAAATACATTGTCCGGATGTATCGTTCAGATCGACCTCAGACATCTACAAGAACATCAGATTTCATTAGGGGTACCCACGGAAGAGCCATAAGTCTGCACACAGCAAACCGACGATTGCGTCAGGTAGGCCTGAGAAGCCGTCAACCTTACCATGGTCCAGTCTTGACCGCACACCATCGTCAAGAGCGTTTCAATTCGGCTCAGCACCAAGTCAACAGCCGTCTGAGAGACTGGTCTTTGGTTCTCATTTTCGGACGAATGCGTGTTCTCCATAGATGCAATAAACAGGGACCTCAGAGTTTATCAAGAGGAACGCGAACATTATCGTGACAACTGTGTCTTAGAGATAAATCGCTGGGAAGGACATTGCGTCATGATCTGGGGTGGAATCATGTGGAAACACAAAATAGGACCAATGATCTTCCAAAATCAAGGCCAAGGTCGATGTCAAGGTATCAATGCTGCCCGTGGCATAACAGAAGTTCTTAGGTCCCTCTACACAGTCAAAATTTTAACTTCCGGTTCCAGCCAGATAATGCTAGTGTGAACACTTCCCGTGTTACACAGGATTTCCCCCAACACCATGGCATCACCCTGCAGTCTCACCCTGCCCTTACCGCAGATCTAATCCCAATTAAGCATTTTTAGGACAAAATTAAACGACACACCGATGGGAGACAACCAAGGCCAAGAACTAGGCAGAGACTGGATGTGGCCCTCAGGGAGACATGGAGGCAGATCCCGCTACATTTTACCAACAACCTAGTGGCTTCCTTGTACCGGAGATGTACTGCGGTGATCCGATCTAATGGTAGCCAGAACCACTACTGAGCATTTTGGTGCATTAACCGGAGGTTGAAAATGTATTCCGCTAAAATTCAATATTCAAAGGGATGCCCCGCGTATCCTTTCACAATACCAGAAAACAGTTTGTGTTTAAATTTCCCCGTTTTGTTAAAAAAGGAAAACGAACATGATCACCATTGCAAAGGTAAACAGGATTTTGAGTTTCTTTTGCTCGTTAGCATAGGTACGTCTAGGCTATGGAAGGGTTAACCAGCGGCTTATCTTTACAAAGTCAGTCAGTCGGGGACAGATCGTGAAGAGAAAAAGTCACCTCTGCCTTCAGGATGTTGTTCCCTGTTCTTTTCCTGGTTCTGTCAGCCTCTGTCACTGGCGAGTTTGTTCGTTTGTAAACTTTTGTCTTGCGAAGATATTCTTTTATTTGAATGGTAAAATTATGACAATGTAAGGCAGCACGGTAAACCCAGGTGCTCGTCAAAATAACAAAATCAAAGAAACCGGCATTTTTCACATCATTTAGCAACCTTTATCGAATATATTTTGTTGTTGTTGTTTTTTTTTTTTGGGGGGGGGTCAACACCTTTTATACCCATTTAAAAATACGAGTGTTTAAAAATCTGTGTGGATTCTACTGAAAAACGTATATTAAAGGTACAAAAAATGTAATTTAGCATTTTCCAAAGATTCTCAAGCTTAGGAAGTGACCTAGCTTAGGCAGCCATTTTCTCGTTATTTTTACACCTGAAACCTGGCACCTCGACTTCCTTCAACCACAACTCCACTTCTATTCAAGGTAAATGGATATCTTTTTTCACCAAAAGCAAGGCAACAGAACAAGGTTTAAGAATGTACCAATAACTCCATATGCACCAAAAATTGACTAATGCCTGATTCATAGGTATCCGGGCAGTCTATATTGTGTGTGTGCGTGTGCGTGTGTGTGTGTGTGTGTGTGTGTGTGTGTGTGTGTGTGTGTGTGTGTGCGCGCGCAAACGTCGATGAAGACATCTCAGCAATGGAGGGGTTAACCATCTGCCTGTGTCTACAAAGTCAACGAGTCTGTGACTTATCTTGTAGTAGGAAGTCAGGTCTGTCTTCAGGATGTTGTTTACTGTTCTTATCCTGCTTCTGCCGGCCTCTGTCGCTGGTGAGTGTATTACTTAAAAGATCATTATACTTGTTAATAATAATAATAATAATAATAATAATAATAATAATAATAATAATAATAATAATAATAATAATAATAATAATAATAATAATAATAATAATAATAATAATAATAATAATAATAATAATAATAATTATAATAATAATAATAATAATAATAATAATAATAATAATAATAATAATTATTATTATTATTATTATTATTATTATTATTATTATTATTATTATAGAAACAGTATTCATCATCATCATCATCATCATCATCATCATCATCATCATCATCATCATCATCATCATCATCATCATCATCATTGTATAACGAAGGTATTAAAACAGTTAAAACCTTTTTGTATTTCCAGAAAATATGTATTATACACAGTTTGTTCAACGTTACGTCCTCAACGGGCTTCCTCAGGAACATTCACAAAAATAACTGGCAAGAATCTAAGTATACACAGGTATAAAAACTAAAGTGCGTACATAAATGTCTGAATATTTAAAGGAGCGGTGAGTACAAATCGCCGGAGAGAAGGGAACACTAAACCAGAAGTGGTAGAGAGAGAGAGAGAGAGAGAGGGGGGGAGGGGGATGGAAAGGTACGTGGAACTAAGGAATATAATAACAGAAGGGTGCGGTGAACACAAATCGGAAAGGCCAGAGGAAGGGAAACACGAAGGCAAAAAGTGGAGAGAGAGAGAGAGAGAGAGAGAGAGAGAGAGAGAGAGAGAGAGAGAGAGACAGACAGACAGACAGACAGACAGACAGACAGACAGACAGACAGACAGACAGACAGACAGACAGACAGAGAGAGAGAGAGCTAGTACGTGGAGGTAAGGAATATAGCAGAAAGGCAGGGCCAAAGGGAGGGGGTTGCAGGAACATAAGGGGTGATTATTACGTTACGTTGTAAATTTAAGGTCCTTAAAATGGGGCTCGTCGATGTTAAGGGTGGCATACCTAACGGATATAGAGAATTTATAAATTCGATGGGGTATTGGTGTTCATTTTCTTCAACCGAATCACTGCTCCTGTAGACTTTTTCTTCCCCGGGAAAGGACTGCATGACCAGGTTGTTGATTCTGTAAGCCAGCCAGTCAGAATTTGTGTTAGACTGCTAGTTACCGAAGACAAAATTTATCAACTCTCGCTCGCTCTTTACTGTGATGTCATCTGGTAGTTTTTATCGCAAACTCCCCAATTTGCTTGCATACATTGTGTTTGCCATCACTATTGTTCAGTAGATAGTAGGAGAAATCAGCAGTCTCACCTGAAAGCAAAACCCTCATGTTTCTTGTTAGTCTGAGCACATTAACAAGCTCCCACAGATATGATGATTTCAGGGTTGCATTGACTCTCTGTGATCTTAAGCCATGGCGAACTACTGGTAGTATTCGGCGCCAGTCACCCGACATAAGGACAGTTTGCCCACCGAACAGAGAGTTATTCCCACATAATATATGTCTTGAAGTGTTCGGTCTATGTCTTCAAAGATGTGTTTGTGGCCCATCGATACTTCATTAATGATGATCAGCTCTGTTTGGCGTAATAGAGTGCTATTGGCATCTTGGGGACTCACACTGCACATGGACTGTTCGTTCACACTAAGGGGTATTTTGCATCTGCTGTGTAATGTTCTGCCATTTGAGAGCAGAGTTGCTGCAATGCGTGACAGAGCCATCTTCTTAAAGGAACGGACAGCCTGAAGAATCAGGTTTATAGTGTTGGTATTCCCAGTCCCTCCACTTGCCTCCGGGGCAAATATCTTGCCTTGCTTCTGTACAACTGACTCTATCACAGCATCATACACGACTCTTTGTTCTTCATTAAGCTTTAGGTACTATAATTGACTCACCTTCTCTCGCAGGTTGTTTGTGTCAAAAGTTAACTCCTCGTGGACAATTCTTGGTTGTTCTCCCTCTACGTGACCGTGTTCTGCTGGCGGCAGCTGAAAGTCTTTCTGCAGATCCAACCCATCATTATCAAGAATGTCCTGAAGTTGTAGAAACACTTGGTTCTCAATCTGCGGATTTAACTCTGTGACCTTGTCTCTCATCATGATGTCCCGGCCCAGTTTCAATTTGTGCTTGTGCCAATGGTTGTAAAGGAAAGACGTAACTGGGGTCCAAATCTAATGGAAGATGCTTCTTGCTTTGCTGCATCCTTCTCAGTGTCATCATCGAGCAGTCCAAGTTGGTTACATGCGTCTTGATAAGATGTGCAACTTGATCCATTTACTGTTTTCATAATATCTTCAAAACTGATTGCCCCAGGCTTGTGGTGTAGTAAAAGTCGCAAGTAGTAGAGCCCTGCCTGGCGTGGACTGATCGATACAGTTGGGATGCGCCCAATGCAGTCAGTTCTGCATTCCTCTGGATTATCTGGGTTTCTCACACCTCGTTTTCTTCTCTGCCACTTGTGGTCTTTGTTATTCCAAGTGAAAAAGTGAGAAAAATCTGGATAGATGATGTTTCTTGCTGTTGGGTCTTCTGTATTCATAATGAAAAAAGCAGTCAATTTTGTTGTTGGGGGTCCTTGACCAATAACTTGCTGAATATCTTCAGGCTGGAACAAAATTGTTTGTTGATTTGGGAGGTAGCAGGGCAACTTTTCCACTGGTGGGTATTTACTGTGGATTTCAAATCCATACAGTGTCCAAAAAGCCTCACTAAATAATAATAATAATAATAATTGCATTTATATAGCGCATATCCATGCTCAAGAGCATGCTCTATGCGCTTTACAACCATTATTAGCCCAGCAGACCCTCTGGGAACACTCAGAAACATTCTCAGCTCCCGCGGAAGCATACAGTGCAAGCTGCGGATTTCAAGCGCTCAAACACTATCAAACTGACAAGATCTTTCACTGTCTATAGCCGGGTATCCATTTTCACCTGGATGAAGTGAGGAAAATTTGTGCAAAGTGCCTTTCCCAAGGACACAACGTCGGGCCCCTGACGGGATTCGAACCCACGACCTTACGGTTGCGAGTCCGAGAGCCTAACCACTAGGCCACCGACTTGCAGAGATGTATCGAGCATTGACATATCTTGATATTTCACCATTTTTAGTGTCTGTTCTAACCTTCATCATGATGCGGTCTTGGCCTTTTGTGATGGACTTGTAAAGATATTTCACAGCCTGAACAGAGTGGACAATTTCACTATTTATGTGCGCTTGGTATCTAAGAGACAGTGTTGGGTTGTAGGGAACAGTGAAAGAGTTGTCTACACGAACCTCCGAACCACGAACTTTCATCGTGTGTGTCCTACCGCCATGGTCAGGGCTCCTTCGCTTGTACAGAGGATACGAAGGCTCCGTCACCTTTGTTGCATTTTGAAATTGCTTGGGAAAGTGTTTAGTACAATAATCTTCATCCATACACAATTGAAGCAAGGGCGAGAGCATTATTGTATGACTTACAGTGTGGTAAGAAAGAGCTGCTGCTCTGTGCTACATCGTAGTATTTTTATTCCCGAGGAGATGGGGGAGGTACAGCAGGTATATTAACCTTTCAATTTTGACAGCAGAATGCATTTCTCTCTTCTCTCCACCATATGACATTGCAATGATCACAGACGACACTGAATTCACCACAGTCATGTGTCCGTAATCTTCGGTCAACTTCAGTTTCACTAAACGACTGTGCGTTGCACGCTATGGTCAACGTTGGCCCATTCTTTCTTGGCCTAGCACGCTCAAGGTCTTTCCCCAGATTCTGACTATTACAACGTAAATTCTGTTTGACAGTTGCTTTTCTCCGTTTCCTCTCGCTTTCACCTCTGTTTCGTGGGGTTAAACACACTCTACGTTTAAGGGGCATCTTACTACATTATTAACTTTATTAACTAATATTTCACGGGCCAATAGAAGCAGCTGAAATAGAAGTATGTGGCATACACACACGACAAAACACAAACGGCACTTGTGTTCTTGCTAACTACTTAAAAAAAGTAGAACTCTGTGGCACACACACGACAAAGCAGAAACCGCATTTCTGTTCTTGCGAACTACTCACACGCACAACAAAGCTCGGGACCGAAATAAAAGTAGTTCCCAGTAACATATGAAATGGCTAAAGGTAGAGTGAAAACATCTGAGAGCTTCGATTTACAGGAAAAACTATTAAACCTGAAAAATCAAAAGGTAGTTTCCGAACTTTGAAAATACGCCCAGGTAACCCTTTGGGTCAATTCTTGTCTGGATCATATTTTTGTAGATTTTATACTGACCCCACAAACGAGCTTAGCTCCATTATAATAATAATAAGATGATGATGATGATGATGATGATGATGATGATGATGATGATGATGATGATGATGATGATGATGATGATGATGATTATTATTATTATCATTATTATTATCATTACCCTATGAATACCTTTCCCCATTGCCATCTTCTGTATGCTTTTCTCTAACAGATTCTACGAGTTCAGCTCTTGCTACACCTAGCCATGGGGTAGACATAGAAACCTCTCACAACCAGATCCACGCGGGACTCACCAACCAGCTGACAATCAACTGTACTTTCACGCAAAAACAGGGCTCTAACTTTAGTACCATCTTGTCGCTGATACTGTCCAAGACGGCTTCTGCTAACGACTCTACCTACAGGTACTTTAGGTGGGTTCTTCTTCTTCAGGTGTCAGGTCTGGAGTAGACTTTGACGATCATGGTACCCCACTCCTTCCTGGTGTCTGTCTTCTTGATCAGCTCGGTTTTTCTCCTTGTGCTAGTCCTTGCAAAGCTGTTCTGGCCATCTGTGTATTTCGTTCCTTGTCTTCCTCTGCTGTTCTTTCTCTTTTTCTTTCCTGCCAGTAACACATTCTCTGCATTTTTGTTGCATTAAGATCAGTCCGTGTACGCATGTGTTTGCATGTGTTCTTTACGTATATTTATATACTTATGTAGTGTATATATTGGCTGCATAAGTTATATGCATGTCCATGTTTGTGCATGTGTTATGTGTAAGTGGATGTGTGTGCGTGCGTGTGCGCGAGTGTGTGTGTGTGTGTGTGTGTGTGTGTGTGTGTGTGTGTGTGTGTGTGTGGGTGTGGGTGTGTGTGTGTGTATGTGTGTGTGTGTGTGTGTGTGTGTGTGCGTGCGTGTGCTTGTGTGCGGAAATCCGCCCCTTTGTATTATTTTGCTTCAGTATACTTAAGTCTTTGACATGACGCATAAGCAAAATCAGTATCTTAGGTAACAAATCAAGAAAAAAATGTCAGCAGTTTCCACCTGTAGAAATAGTTTTCACTATCCAGATGTTATCATCAATGTTCCCCACTTTGTTAGCCAAAGCCTACACAATAGGGGTCTGAAAGATCTCAGCAGTCGTTTATGCTTAGTGTACAGGTTTAGTGTTTAGGATAGGGTATGGTTACGTTTAGAACTAAATTTAGTGATAGATTTAGGGTTATTTTTCAGGTTTGGGGTTAGGGTTTTATTATAAATCGAATATCATTCATTTCCGAATTTTTCACGTCAGAACATTTTGGGTTTTCTCCATAAGTTTATTACGATATCAGATATCGGTATTATGCATAATATAGAATATAAATATATATATTATCACATTTTTGTTAGTGCAGCTGTAGTAGTCAATGGTCAGAGATATCTCAGACGGGTAGTTGATGGGTGATTTTGTGTGGTTTTCTCCTTCTTTTCTATGAACCAGCTATCGTCTTGATCTCTCCTGTCATTTCTATGTTTAGTACTCCTCTAGTCGTCGGCACTTATAAAGTGCTAAAAATTTGATGTAAATACATTTTAATTTTAAAAGAACTTTTTAAATAGCATTAAAATTATAACGTTTATTACTATTTATCGTAAAGGCCAATGGCCTGTGTAAAACCAAGGATTCTGTTGGGATCAATGACGGTAAAAAGGTCTAGCAGTTTTTTGCATCTAAATAATATTTCCTTCTGGTCTCTCCGAAGTCCAGACATTCTGTTAAAATGTGTCTAATGGTAAAATCTGTGTCGCATCCAACACAGAACGACTTCTCATCTCCTTGAAGGAGGTATTTATGTGTCAGGGACGTGTATCCGATGCGTAATCGAGTAAAAATGACTTCGTCTTTTCTGGAGAGGCCCGAAGGTTTTCGCCGACCCAGTTTAGGCTTAATGTTGTGTAGTTTAGTATTTATTTGTTTCTTTCAAAGAGTCTCGTACAGACTGGGGGGGTAGTTTTTTACTTTATTTTTAAAGTCAGTCTGTGGGAAAGTGTACTTCGTTGATCCCAAAAGAAGGGACAAGGATTCCTTCTCCTGGAGGTCTACTTGCTCGTTTCCCCGGATGCCCACATGACTAGGTAGCCGTAGGAGCACTATATTTTTACTTTCCCGGCTTCAGTCAAAGCGTGTATCATTTCCTATTACCTATCTGTTATTTTTAGTGTAAGAGTGTGTAGTTTGTAAGTGAGGGGATGCAAGACAGGGAGTCTGATAGGATAAGGAAAGGTTTGTAACGAGAATGTTGTGCGAAGTCCAGTGCCATGTCAATGGCAGTAGCCTCCGCAGAGAAAATGGAGGCTTCGGGATGGAGTCTCAACTAGTGTGTACTGTTCGAAGATATGGCAGCGGTCCCCACAGCAGAGTCCGATTTAGAGCCATCTGTGATGATTAGCTCCGCACCGGGGTATTTTTCTATAAGATTTTTTGTATTCTGCTTTAAGTGTGTTGGTGTTTGTGCTTGCTTTTGGTGTGTCTGGTCAGCTGTAAGTCTACGTTTGCCTTGGTGAGGTGCCACGGAGGGAGTTGGGAGAAAAGAAATTCTGAAGCCATAGGGTCTGATGAGTTTTTCGTTGCTTTTGAATGTGTTTATGGTATCTGGAATACAGTCGTGTGCTGGGTTCTCTAGTGTTGAGCTTTGTTTAATTGCGTATTGTAGTGAGAGTTGTGTGCGTCTGAGTGTGAGTGATGGTATGTTTGTCTCGGCCAGGAGGCTCTCCACTGGAGAAGTGTGGAAAGCCCCAAGACCGAGGCGGAGTCCTTGGTTTTATACTGTGTCTAGCATTTCAGGACGTGGGGTTTTACCGATCCATAGATCTGACAGACGTAGTCAAGCCTGGATCGGACAAGGGAAATGTATAGGTGGAGAAGGTGATTTGAGTCCCCGCCCACTCCAGATGCGATTAAATTTCTTAAGCGTTTAATCCTTTCTGGCACCTCACACGAAGGTATTTTATGTGTGGAATGAATGTGAGTTTCTGGGCAAATATAATACCGAGGAGTCGAGCTTAGTCCTGGACGGGAATCCTTTCTCTGCATTGCGTCAAATCTGGCTGCAGTACACGTCTGCCTAGTCGGCAGAAGTGTACTGCAACTGTCTTTGACGTGGAAAACTTGAAACCGTTATTATACGGGCAGTCAAATAGTAATTCAAGTTCGTTTATAACTTGAACTAAAAAGAACACACTGACAACTTTCATACCTCAAATTGAAGCGGAACCTCTGAGGATCAGATTTCTGTATCTCAGCGTAGTCTCCGTTTTGTTCAATAGCCACTGTCCACCTTTTACTAAGTCCACAAATACCAGCTTCGTAAAACTGAGCAGATTGGTCCCATGGGTACAGCAGGCTTGATGTCTCAATCTCTTCCATAGTGTTGATCTCCCAATGTTTCTTTTCTAAGACCGAAAATGTGGAAGTCTAAAGGTGCCAATTCAGGCGAATAAGTTTCGTGTTACAGTCTTTTCCACCCAAACGGGGTGATTGGCCCCTTGTTCTGGTACTCGTATGCAGGCGGGCACTCTCAAGGTGAAAAAAAAAGGCTCTTTCCATTTCAAATTTGGTCTGACTCGACGAATTATCGCTTTCAGTCGTTTCAGTGTAGGCTTCAGAATTGACAATTGTTCCTCGTATGTAAAAAATGTATATGAGAAACACGCTATGAACGTCCCAAAACACGGTTGCCATTTTTTTCCTAGGCTGATTCTTTTGGTCGATGCTTGTCTGACAAAAAAATGGACATGTCTTGCTCTTCCTCCGGTTTATTTCTCTAACGTGTACTCACATATATACAGTGCCAAAATCTAAAGCTTGGTCCTTGTAAACATTTTGAAGTCTCTTTTGGAGGTTCCGATGGATTCAATAACAGCTCGTTGCCTCTGACAGACCTAAAAAAATGACAGCCATTTTGATTTGTCAGACAAAAATAAAAAACCTTAAATTTTAACACTTTGAGTTCAAAAGTACACGTGCAAGTACTTGTTAGCTGAATTTCATATAAATTGATTCAAAACTGCGTAAAATAGCGAACAACTTGCATTACATTTTGGTCCACTTTTCAAGTTTTGTGCATTGCAGCTGCCTTTCCATAGAGCTTTGTTGAGTATTTTTCGAGCGGCAGCTTATCAGGAAGTTGTCAACGTATGCTGTCTATGCTGTTTTGGAGGGTCTTAACGATGGAATCTATTATAATTTCGAATAAGAGAGGAGAAAGGATACTTCCCTGGGGAACACTTTCCTCCTGTTGGTGGGGGTCTGAAAGGGAGGATCCGACACGAAACTGGAAGGAATGGCTCTTCAGAAAATTGCCAGTGAATGCAGGGAGATGGCCACGTATGTCGAAAGCGTGCAGGTCTCTGAGAATGCCGTACTTCCAGGTTGTGTCGAAGGCTTTTCACTAGGTGAAAGAAAAGATGAGACAATCACGTGGCCTCCTTCGGCAAACGTCTCGCTTATAAAGGTCTTCAGACAGACCAGGTGATCCAGGGTGAATCGGGTTTTCTTGAATCGGCACTGGAGACCTCTCAGCCAGCCCGTCGTGTCCAGAAACCACAAGAGTTGCTTGTGGATGATTTTTTCTATAAGTTTGCACAGGCAGCTCGTTAGTGTCATTAATCAGTAATTGGATGGGTGTGTGTGGTCTTTGTTAGCTTTGGGTATTGGAATGACAGTGGCGAGACGCCAAGACTCAGGAAAAGAAGGATCGCCACATGTCGCTGTGTATGTCTAGTAGGAGTGTAAGTGTTTCTGTGGGGAAATGTCTTATGATCTGGTTGTGGATGTCATCTGGACTCGGGGCAGTATTGCCCAGGTCCGAGGCACACGGTTATATTTTTCCTAATTTGAAGTCTGCGTTGTAGGTTTCAGTATTGTTTGAGTGGAAGTTCAGATGTTGTTAGCTTTGATGTTTTGGAAGGCGGTGTTGTAGTTTGCTTTGGATGAAGTTTTGGAGAGAGATGTAGCTACTGTGTTCGCGATGTCTACCTGTGTTTCAGCTGTGATCCTATCTGGCCTCTGGGCGTGCCGGTGGTTCCTGTACGTCTACCCAATTTTTATTTGCGATTTTAAAAACTTGGTTGAATGGTGTCTGACTGTTGATTTTGGAGATGTATTTTCTGGACTATTGTCTTTTGCTCTCCCTTAGGCATCAACGTACCTCAGCTCGAGCTTTTAAACAATTATTTTTGTTTTCTGTGGTGTTGTTGTCGACGGATCTCCAATATGCTGCCATCTTTTTCTTTACTGCTTCATCACACTCCCCAGAGAACTAGATCTTGTTCTTCCGGGGTTTTGGAGATGTTTTTAGGCATGTATTTGTGACATATTTCTAGAAGCGTTACATGGATTTGTTGTAGTTGAGGTCGAACGTGAGGTTCAAAATCTATAACATTCAATGGCGAACCTGCCCCAGTGTGCTTTTTTAAAATTGAAGCGTTTAGGGACCGGATTATTTTGGGGGTATTGTTTTTTTTAAGAAATTGGGAAATCGTCCAACGATCATTTAGCACAGATCACTCAAGTTCAAGGACTAGGTCAGCGGTGCAAAGGTGAGGTCTTGGGATGAAGTACCAAAAGTGGATATTATGTTTCTGTCAGTGGCATTTAAGAGGCAGATGTTATTATGAAATAAAAAATCTATTGTTTTTTCTTTCTGGTCTGTGGGTTTGTCTCCCCAAAGGGGACTGTGGGCATTAAAATCACTTAGCAAGATATAGGATTTTGGGATCTGGAGGGTTGTCCAAAGATGTACTTGTCTGTGAAGTGCGTTGTTGTCAGTGTAGATGGTGGTTCCACAGGAAGCAATCTGGTTCTCCGTGTGAATATGATGACATGCAGTAAATCCTCGTAACTCTATGGTTAAAGCCGGGGAACTTTTCCTCCTGGATAAAGGCCACAAGTGGGCACAGTGTGGCCTGTTGTAAGTGTTGCAATTCTGCAATGGAAGTCCGCCGGCATTCCATTGCAGGACTGCCATTACTAAGGCTTTTTTGTGTTTTGGAGCACGCAGGCCCCGGCTTCGAAGAAACTGTGTGACTCCTCCTTGCGGGGAAGGCAGAGGGTTTTCAAGGCTGCTGTTCTGAATTGGGCGGCTGCCTAGTGGGGGATTAGGGGAAGAAAGACGGGCTCCGCCCTTCTCCGGGACAGGCCAGCGAAGGGGATCGGAGCTGTCCTCGTCCATGGGTGGGGTATGGGATGCTGGAGCTGGGAATGGGATGTATGGGGTGCTCGGGAGAGGGGGAAGGGGACATTTCACACTCCATCAGCCTGATGGGGAGTGAGGAGGAAGAAGAGAACGATGGGAAAGAAGAGTAGGAGAAGAAGAAGAGGGGGTGGAGGAAGAGTCCGCCCTATCCTCCCCTAGAACCCCAAAGCGGTTTCACAGTGGCGGGTGCCACTGGAGCATAAAGGACCTTTGTCATAGTTCACTGCCGTTTTGGGTTTGACAATGACAATGACAATCTTTATTCATCTCGCAGGAAGAAATTTGTCTTGGTCGTTAACAATGGCAATAGACTTTACAAAAGTTTGACTTAAAGGTGCACTCACGCAAACGCACAACAAGACAGGACATTAGGCCAAGTAAATACAATATGTCTCACGTGCTGGGACAACCCGCTCCGTAAACAATCTCTCTCTCTCTCTCTCTCTCTCTCTCTCTCTCTCTCTCTCTCTCTCTCTGTCTGTTTCATTTGTAACAATGTGTGTTCAGTAACCTCACTGTAGTTGGTACGAATGAATTTCTATATCTGCCTGTTCTTTCTTTTTTGGAAATGTATCGTTTACTGCGAGTCGATAGTTGAAATCCGATATCAGTGGGTGGCTATGGTCACTAAGCATTATTTCCGCCTTTTGTAGAATGTTTGTCTTGTACAGACATTCAAAGTTACTTAGGTCTCTACCATTTGTTCTTGATGCCTTTCTTATCAACTTGTTTATTTTAATAATGTGCTGCTTTCCCAAATTGCTACCACAACAAGTGATACCAAAATTTATCAAAGTTTCTATTGGGGTGTTGTAGAAAATCTGAAGGATGGATGGATTCAAATTGAAAGACTGTAGTTTCCTCAGAAAGTACAGCCTCTGATTTACCTTTTTAACGATATTGTTTACGTGATTTTGCCATGTAAATTTGTTGTCGATTGTAAGATATTTGTGTGAATCCGTGATTTCAATAGTTTCTTGTTCAATTACGAGTGGTGGGATTGTTGGTTTTTCTCTTCTAAAATAAAAAATCGTTTCCTTTGTTTTTGAGAGGTTCACTTTTAGAAAATTTGAATTGCGCCATTTAAAAAACATACATATTTCTTCGAAATACTCTTTTTCATCAAGGTTTATTAATCCAACAATAGCTCAGTCATCTGCAAACTTAATTAAGCGTGTTGTCTTATATATTATACTTCTATTGTCGTTAGAATATATTGTATACAAAATTGGTGACAAAACACACCCCTGAGGACCGCCGGTGTTACAAAGAATTGTGGGGGCTCTCGTAGCCTAGAGGTTAAGGTGTTGGCCTCTCATTCAAAAGGTCCCGGGTTCGAATCCGGGTAGCGACCGAAATATTTTGTTCTCTAAAATTGTCTCCTTTCACCTCCTTCCCTGCTCTCTAGCATTGCTCTGTTGTCTGCTTTCGTTTCCACTTTCTTCCCCCACCCCCTCACCTTCTTTGCCCCCTCCTCTGGGCTCCTGACTCTTTCTGCAGCCTTTCTACTGCTACTCCTTGGCTCCTCCTAACTGCTGTCTTTCAGCCACACCCCTGATCATCTGGTAGGAAAGATCTACACCTAGCCGTCTCGGACAAGGGCGAAAAATCTCGGAGGGCCCGTGTGCAAGTTGCGCACGTTAAAGATCCCTTGGTGGTCTAAAATCGATGAGAGTAGGCTTCGGCCGCCACCCGGGCAAAATTCAAAATTTCCTACAGACTTAAAATATTAGGTGTGTCCCCCGCGCTCGTATGACCTTATGCAGTTTCGAGCGCAGTAAAAACACTTACCAAAACAAACAAACAAAAAGAATTGTGTTGTTTAGCTTCACATATTGTGGTCTGCCTGTCAAAAATTCCAGGACCCATGCTGCGATATGATGACTAACTCTCAGACTCAGAAGGTATTAAATGCTGAGGAAAAATCAGAAAAAGTACCCTCTTACGCGTTTTAGATGTTTCAAGGTGTTTCAGTATAGAGTCGCAAAAAAACAAGTGCAGCATCTTCTACGTTCCTCTCTTGTTTGTTTGCAAACTGGAATGGATCTAGATTTCCATGAACTCAACCTAGAATATTAGAGAGGATCAATTTTTCAAGGCACTTGAAAGCAATGGATGTAAGAGCGACTGGTCTTAAGTCATTTAGGCTTTTTTAGTATTGGTGTTACGTTAAAAATGAAGGTAAATATTGGGGCAAGCTGCTCACAACAAGTACATAACACTCTCTCTTTCACTCCGTCTGGATCACAAGCTTTGTTTATGTTTACACTTTGAAATTTCTTTTTAACACTCCGCTCACTGAGCTCAACGCACTCCTCCTTGCTCAACTCGTCTCTTAGCCTCTGTTTAAGTTCACGTTGCTCATTCTCAAAATCAAAACAGTCGAAACGACAATAAACGTTGTTTAGCTCATTTTCATAGTCTCTTTCATTTTTTACTTTTACACTCTCTCTCGCTGCAGTATAACCCGTTATTTTTTTCAAAGAGGACCACATATTTCTCATATTATTTGTCTGAAATTCGCTCCCAATTCTAGTTTGTACGCTTGTTTACAATGAGCAGTCTTTCTTTTATTTTTTTAAAGATATCAAGTACATTTCATTCATGTTATTACTTCTAAAGGCTTTCTGTTTTTCTTTTATAAGATCGTTCAGTTCTTTTGTTACCCATGGCTTATTATTTGGATAGTACGTAAGGGTTTTATAAAGAGTAACAGCTTCTTCACAAAGCTTAATATAAGCACAAATAGTTTCGGTGAGTTCGTCAAGGTCTTTGCAGGTGTCTTGGAACATGTCTCAGTCTGTAGAGTGGAAGCATCCCCGTAGCTGCTCGGTCGTGTCGTCTGTCCATGATGGTATCGTCCTGGTCGTTGGTTTCTTTGTCTTGAGCAGGGGGCGGTACTTTGGGATCAGAATGATGTTATTGTGATCTGAGTCTCCCAGCGGTGGAAGGGGGAGAGACTTGTAGCCGTCCTTGACGTTGCCATAACACAGGTCGATGGTCTTTTGTAACCTTGTGGCGCACGTAACATATTGGTGGAAGTGGGGAAGTGACGAGTCGAGACGGCAATGGTTCAAGTCACCAAGAGTCAGGATGACAGCGTCTGGTGACTGTAGCTCTTGCTGGTGAATGCGAGACGCTAGGATCTCAACAGCGTCGCCCTCCGTGGCTTGGGGTGGGATGTAGACCACGTTGATGATGACACCAGTGAACTCTCTGGGCAGGTAGAAAGGCCTCACGTTGATAGTAAGAAGTTCAATTTTGGGGGTGCATAGTGTTTTTTTAAGAGTAATGTTTTTACGGTGTGCCCAGCGGTGGTTAACATAGAGGCACATGCCGCCACCTTTGGTCTTTCTGGCAGCAGGGGTTCGGTCGCAGCGAAAAATGTGAAAGTCGTCCATGTGTGCTGTTGAGTCGGCCATCGTCGATTCAAACCATGTCTCGGTGAACGCAAGGAACGAAGCGTCACGGTATTCTTTAAAATGTGGACAGCATGTTGACAGTTCTTCTAATTTGTTGTTTAAAGACCTAGTGTTCCAAATACAATAGCTGGTACAAAGAGTCTGGCTTTCCTACGCCTGTTTTTTCTCCTGATCCCTCCTCCCCCCCCCCCTTCAGTTTCTGTTGTTGCGGAAAGTCGTACTGAGCATGGTGACAAGAACTCAGACACTGGGAGCGGAGGTTTATTAACATGGCTGGGCTATACGTAATGGTGGAAAATGGCGAGTAAAGGTTTTATTTCACCGAAATTGTTGACCGTGAGCGGGGTGAAGTCGGCAGGTGAGGTACTGATCGACCTCGTGACCGGCCGGCCGGGCTACATTTGCGTATGCCCGGCCAGGGACTGGGGTCACAACTGGTGGGCAGACAGTCTTTCGGGTCTCCTGGAATGAGCTGCCATTTCACGCCTTGTACTCTTGGATGACGCTTTCTGGGAGCCAAGTCAGGCATTCCTTGCTGAACGCTGTGTGCCGGCCGTGGCAATTGGGGCAGCAGGAACTAGCTTTGCAAACCTTTTCAGAATGCCCGGTCTTGCCACAACGAGGACACATGGCTGCGTGTCGGCATCGGGACTGGCTATGGCTGAAACATATGACACTTGAAACAGCGTAGAAGGTCGACTCATAGGGTCGCACGTTAAGTACCAAATATGATGCCCGAACGGTGACTGGAGGGCGACACGATTCAAATGTGAGTACAATACTGTTTGTGTCACTAGTGGTCTCCCCCCGCCGAAGAGTAATCCGGTGGGCTTTGACCACACCCCCACAGAAATTTACACTTATAGAACGGGCACTATACCACGTGACTTGTGTGGAATTGAAGACCGAAAACTATGGCGTCTTTCTGGCAAGATTTATAGTTTTCGGAAGTAACCCTATAGCTTTTAAAGCAAGAGCGGCTTTTACAAACGAGTGAAAAGTGGAACATTTACTGTCCAGTTTGTAATTTTAAGTTACAGAATCTACTGTGCAACCTGGGGATTGGAATTAAGGTTTTAAATTGTTGTGTTTATGGGTGCAACAACAGAAAAAGCAGACCTAGATCTAGAGAGTTTATACAGAACTGTGAAAAAATTCGTAACACGGATGGGATTGTTCACAGCACTTCTAGCTTCCCACACACATTTGACATACGCATATATGGCCTACGTCATTTTTTTTTGGTAGCAAAACTTGTTGCAAGAAATTTGTTTTACACTGAACATATTTTTTCACTAGATCTAGATCTAATTAATGTTCTCAAAACATGCGTTCAATAATTAGCTTCATGTCGCCAGCAGAAGTAGAAAAAAGGACGGACTTGCTTTTGAAAGAGACTTAGCTCCAGCTGTAAACTTTTTAAAATCTGTAGAAACCGTTGACTGTGATTTTTAAAAAAAATTGGGATAATATATTTATTAAATAATTTTCTTTAAAGAAATTTCTAGAATAATATAGAACCTATGTGTACAAATGTTGGAAAAAAAATACTCATCGGTTAAGACGAATTGATATAGCTCTAAGTCATTGTGCAAAAGTAGGAGAATCTAGATCTAGATGTTCGATAGTTCAGTAGCCTAATTTATTTTTTAAATAATTTGCGCAAAACATTTTTGGCCGCAGGTGACAGGAGTAGAGATAGCGTATTATTTTCATCCGAAACATTAATTTCCGCATCCATACACCTTTTTGGGCCTTTATAAGTACATGTAGTCCTACTTTAATTATGTTACTTTCATAAATGTTTTTGAAAGCATTTTTAATTCCTTTCACTTTCACTTCCCACGCACGGTCACATATAATTATGATTACAATTTAAGATTCAAGATCTGACGAATGTATTATTAAATAGCGTATAATGCTGAGTTAGCCACTGCATTGCAATGCGCGATATTATCAATTATTGAATTGTAACAAGACTTCAATTTGATCCGTAACAAGACACCACTTATTTTTTTCATACGTGTTCATGAATGTGTGTTTGTTTACTGTGTGCGGGGATTAAAAATTTAAGATTAAAGATTCCAGACCTGACGAATGTATTTATTAAACAGTGTAATAGTGCTGGATTAGCCGATACCTTGCGATACGCGCTTTTATCAATTAATTGAATTGTAACAGGACTTCGATTTGATCCGTAACAAGACACCCAGGCGCGGTTCGTCCATAGAGCACGTTCGTGCAGTGCTGCCCAAAATATTTTAATGTTCTATGACGGAAAGCACGCACATTAATAAAAATAAAAGACGCCAGAAACAAACACTAGCCAAATATTATATCAAAACAAGGCCCTCGCTGGAGCCGTAACTGTCATTTTCTATTCTATAGCACTGTAAAACATCTCCTATGCCATGCCTAAGTTCATGCGCTGTATCTAAACATAACAGGATAGTCAACAGTGGAAACCTGACCTATAAATCGCTCTTTGGGATAACCCAAGCGATGACGACACTTGTAGTGAGTTTGGCGGTACACTGATATTAATAAGACAGCACATCTCAAATGTGCTCCTGCCGAATAGCGCCGAAACATAGCCCACAGTAGGCAATCTAAAAATAAACGCCATAGTCTGTGCACTCTTCCATGCCAAAATTATGTGGGCCCCGGAGCAATCCAGCGGAGTGCTCAAGTGAATTGTGATTGGTTCATTGACTTGTCGCTATTTTAAGTGACTCTGTGACCGTGAACCTGAGGTAGGTGAACGTGACATAGTAAAGTCACGTCCTATGAGTTGTGCTTTTGAACGGTTTTGTAGTGGCGTGGTGAAAGGTATTACTTGAGTGTTCAGTTCTAATGCAGGATGAATTGAATTGACGTTTAGCTAACAAACACATTTAGTTCTAGAAGTCAAAGCCACAAGTAAAAAGAATGAAAATATAAGCACAAGGTCTTCCTTCACCAACCCAAAGATCCTAAAATTATACACCATCCCATTTGCTCTGCCCTTGATTATCTTCAACCTAAGATAGCTTAATTAATTGTGCACCCCCACTTTTTAGACCCACGAGCCGCCCCTAAAGACACCACTTATTTTTTCTTATACATTTCCAAAATGTGTGTTTGTTTACTGTGTGCGGGCATTAAAGATTCCAGATCAGACGAATGTATTTATTAAATAGCATAGGCCTATAGGGCAGGGGTGGCCAATGCATTGGGATACGCGCTTTTATCATTTAATCGAATTGAAACAGGACTTCCATTTGATCCTTAACAGGAGACCACTTATTATTTCTTATACGTGTTCAAAAATTAAATGTGTTTGTTTACTGTGTGCGGGGATTACAGGGGGACAACCCATCCCCTCGACTTGTGATCCAGGGTATGGGGCTACATTTTTCTCAGAATGCACACAGCTCTGAAATCATTGACCAGTGATCACTCGTCATGGAACTCTTTCTGTTGTGACTGTAGACACAAGTTTCTTCATTATCACATCTGAATGAGCCTATCATTCATGAATTAGAAATCACACTCCCAACAAATAAAAAAAAATGGCTTTGAACATATATTCAGGAAACATATTATGTCAGTTCCACTCTTGCTTACTTTGTTTTGCATTATTGGCTTTTATGTGTAAAACAATATTTGAGGCCTTTTCTGCATTTTTGTGTTTTTGGCAGCATGTACAATAGGCCTATGTATTTTATGCGCAACCGACACATTCTCCAATCTCTTGTATTTGTTAGACTCGAACGTGCTTTAAACAAAGCATGTTGTGTACACTATATATCACTGATGCAAACACAGAGATGGATTCTTAAAGTGAGAAATAATACATTTCCTCAATATAAGCTCAATTTATTGGTCTCTTTCTAGTAAATTGGAGAAAAGGTTTATAATAATATTGTTCTTTTTTGCTTGCTGTGGATGGCCTTAAGTTTAATGACAATGTAATTGTAGTGAGCATGTTATTGTCAGCGTCCCCTTTATCGTAGATCTAGTACTAATGAAGACTGTATCTAGATATTTTGCCAACAGAATTAATGTTCATAATTAGTGTTATTATCAAGTGTATTGTGATTGTGAAGATCTAGATCCCATCCCATCATTAAAAAAAACCCCAAACCAATAACACAAAAACATTGTAACATTGTTAATTATGACATGTTGTTGGCAATAAGAATGTACTAGACTATTTCACTATATTTCCTCTTCGAAGAAAGTTTTCAAATACTGATGTAAGGTGTTTTCCAAGCCCTACCACTAGCATCAGCGTGCATAGCAACGCGAAGCCTCGCTGTGCGGCGCAGCCAAAGCTGCCCTCAACTGGCCGCCATGTTTTAGTTTCAATTCCTCACAACGAATCAGCGATCGCGAAGAGGGAGTTCCGCTTCTATAAGGGTAGAATTCTGTGCCACACCCTCACAGTCCTCCACAATCTCTTCTATGGAGCAGCTTTCAGCTCATGGCTGCAGACGACGCCCTTCGAGCGGTTATACTTCTGGCAACGCTCGGATGTAGCTGGAATACCGCCGAAGGTCGTGATATCTAGGAGTTTGGTAACTTCGTTTTCAGTTGCGAACTTGACAAGGAGTGCACCTCAGGAAAGTGTCTGTACATATGTGGGGATGTATCCCAAAACTGTCCGTAGCGCATCTCCTGTTTTAAAGATGTTCAGATCGGTGATTTTTCTCTGTGCGTCTTCTGCACTGGAAATGGCCACGTACGGCTGCTGCGGAAACTTCTTGGGAAGAGGGAGGAAAGAGGCAGCGGTAAAAGGTCCTTTTACCCATGGGTTTGCTCGGCTCGGCGGCAGCACCCGCTTCCGCGAGCCGGGACTTTTTTTTTAAACGTTGGAACCTGGGAAAGGATCGTGGGGATTTCAGATTCCATAAAATTTGAATTTGGTTCGACTCCAGGGCTCCCCGCCCGCCATCGAGCCCAACAAGGGGACACATTGCTCGGATAACCAGAGCTGTGCCAAGGTTACCCTGGAGCTATACTCTTCACGAGACTGTGCAAGATTGACCCTGGAATTGAGACGTTCCAGCCCCAACCGTTTACGTGGCATGGGCCGCGCCACCCTCCCGTCTGAGAGGAAAACCTGGGCCAAAGAGGTGTGTTGGTGAGGGACAGTCCGCAGACTGATCTCACCTCAACCGCCAGGTACCCGGTTTTCCTCTTCACGGTTGCATCTCACGGTCAACGAGGCGCCCACTCTGTGGGATGGGTGACCTCTAGTTTGCTCAACATGAGGTCGGCGGTGGAAGAAGAGATAGAAGAAGTGTGAAAGAAGGAAGGAGAAGAAGAATAAATACCAAAGTAGGTGTCGCATTCGGATCCCAGAGTGTTGGGGTCCTAATGCGACACTTCGTCATTAGAGAGGTTTCACATCCTATAGACGTGGTAGTGGGTCTATTTATATACCCCTGCCCACGGGAGGGGGGTGGGTTGTAATATGATCTAATTAGTTATTGTGTTGCATGCAAGTGCCGTAAAACTCTTACTAAAACAAAACAAACAAAAGCGTTAGATCCTCCAAGATTGAGCCATAATAAGGTACAATATTTCTCTTTCAGAGAAGTTGCTTCTATTACGGCATTTTCTAACGATAAAGTGGACGAGAAAAACACAATGGGAGCACAAGTGACTGGTCACCACAAAGCAGATGCTTATTCCTTCATCGCTCTTGAGGTACAGTACTACATGTTTTGTCTGTCAATAACTTATTTTTAGCTTTAGTAAGGGTTTTACGGCACCTGCAACATAATAAGGTCTTTTAAGTGCCAAAGATTAGATGTGTTACAAGAGAGTTACAAACACGAAGAAGGAGGGGGGGGGGATGAGGACAACTGGTGTTTGATAGAAAAGAAGGAGGAGAGATAATAATTTCTAAAGTATTTCTGCCTCAGGCAAGGAAAGAACACGGTTGAAAATGTTCAATACGGGCACCTGTTATCGAAGAAAAAAGTTAAGTTTTCTTAAACATGTGAAAGTCTTGGGCAGTGGGGTTTTTGTTTTTGTTAAATACACAACGGGAGCAGAGGTGACTGAGCACGACAAAGTAGATGATTATTCTTAAGTTGAAACACAGGTAAAGTAGTAATTATCTGTCAATATTTTCTAAAGTGTTCCTGTTTCAGGTAAGCAATTGTTTCTGTTTTTCTGTCTTACTTTTTCCCCAGCATTAAATGGCCTGCATGTATAATATGCTACTATTAACTCAAACAAAACAAACAAACTAACAAACTTCATAAACACGTTTAATTTGCCTGCTATTTTTACCCTTATTTTGTCCCTCTTTAGCCATACCAAGTATTCTAATTACTACCCCCCCCCCTCCCTTTCTAGTTGACATACCCAACTAGCCAGCTGGAAGACAAATTAATGTGTCACGGCGCGGTGGAATCATGCGCTCGTCAATTTTTGGGCATGTGGAGTTGTTGGTATCATCTGTCTATCTTTCATTTGTCTATCTTTCGATGAAAAAATGCCAAATCTGCCTTGAATAGTAGTCGAGATATTTGTAAATGAATGAAGTGGGGGCCGGGGGGTGGGTTGGGGGGGGGGTTGCAAATGGTTTCAGAGGTAAAATTAACAAGGGGGTGGCCGCCAAATGTCGGTGGCTTCCATAGCTTTAGAGTCACAAGAAACTGGAAATTTACCTTTAGTGACTTTATGATACTTTTAGAGTAAATAAAGACACAGAAATGTGTTTTACATGGACATAAAAGATGTTGAGCCAAAAACCAAACATTCGATACAGATTCCCAAACCTGCGGGAAAATGCCAATATCTTCCATTTCTTTACTTTGTCGAGCGCCTCTTAAACTAATGCTTTAGGCTAACAATATTGACAAAGAAGATGGTAATATACCCATGAGGGCAGACAGGTTTTTCATTACGCACTCCTCCTAGTATTTCGATGTTAGAAAATCAATTGTTTGCTGAACAATAATGGTAAAATCGCTCGCTTTTCCAGAATCTTCTCCTGTTCCAAGAGGAGATACCCAACTTGCCAGGTGGAAGACAACCACTTACGTTAGGCTAACCGTATGGACAAAGGATACCATAGTTCACCCATGTGTGACACAACTGTTTTTTAAATACCGACCCCTCATGATTTTCCAGCTACTCTTGCCCTTATTCAGTCTCTCTCTCTCTCTCTCTCTCTCTCTCTCTCTCTCTCTCTCTCTCTCTCTCTCTCTCTCTCTCTCTCTCTCTCGCTCGCTCTTTTTCTCTCTCTCTCTCACTCTCTCTCTTCCACTCTCTCTCTCTCTTTCACTCACTCTCTCTCTTCCACTCTCTCTCTCTCTCTCTCTCTCTCTCTCTCTCTCTCTCCCTCTCTCTCTCTTTTCTCTCCCCCTTCACCCCCTTCCCCAGTGGACATACCCAGTAATCTAACTCTCACCCCCCCCCCCCGCCCAGTGGTCATATCCAACACGCCAGGTAGAAGGAACGTACAGGTGTCAGGCTAACGGAATGGACAAAGGAGGTCACCCGCTGTCTGTCTGGGCCGACACAGTGGTAGAAGACACACCGTAGGTTCTTCTAGGATACTGTAATAGACAGTAATTAATGTTGTTGTTGTTGTTGTTGCTGTTGTTTGTGGTGTTGTTGCTGCTGTAAGTGTTGTTGTTGTTGTTGTTGTTGTTGTTGTTGTTGTTGTTGTTGTTGTTGTTGTTGTTGTTGTTGTTGTTGTTCTTCTTCTTCTTCTTCTTCTTCTTCTTCTTCTTCTTCTTCTTCTTCTTCTTCTTCTTCTTCTTCTTCTTCTTCTTCTTCTTCTTTCTTTCTGTCTTTCTTCTTTCCTTCCCTTTAATTGCAATCATTTAAACATGCAGAAAAAATAATATAGTCACATCACTTAATTCTGTAAAGCTCCAAAGTTAGCTAAAAATATGAGCCATCGGTGGCCTTGTGGTTAGGCTATCGGCCCTGTAATCATAAGATAGCGGGTTTTGGATTCGATGCTAAGCTTAGTCTTA
>NW_004797793.1:546217-548159 GCF_000002075.1 Aplysia californica
ATATAATATATATTATATAACATACATATTTATTAGAATGTGAATGTTATTTTTTTAAAGAATATTTTTTTCTTCTTCTTAGAATCAACTTCGACATGGTTCTTGACATGGTGAAGGACATAGATATCAGGATGAAAGGAATGGGCACAAAGGAGATGGAAATGGACATAAAGATACAGGAACTGGACGCAAAAAGCAAAGATTTTGATTCAAAGATAAACGCAATGGAGGCAAAGGACAAACAACTGGACGCAGAGATAAAAGCAATAGAAGCGAGGGAACAAGAAATGAACTCCAAACTGAACGACCTCAGAACTCGTGTGCAAAACTCCAAAGACGCCATAATTTCCACAACAACTAGCTATCGCGGCCACAACTACTTACTCTCCAAACCAATACTGGTTAACGTACATGCAGCCAATCGTCTCTGCCGGCTCTATGGCGGGTATTTGGCGGAGATCAACGACAAGCAAGAGTTCCAGTACCTGGCGGACTTCTCCAACTCTCATTTGTCTGGTTCTGTTTCTACTGGCGTCATGCTGGGTGCCACAGACGAGGGTCATAAGGGGAGATGGACATTTCTCACTTCTGGTGGCAACATGACGTCTTTTGTGTGGGGTGGCTCAGACATGGATGGCGGAGTGTATCACACCTGTTTATATTTATCTACTGGCAAGAAGTATATGTTCTACGACAGCTGTCTGAAATACTCTTCAGATTGGCCTGTGAGGTTTCTGTGCGAAGTGAATGCTGAACCTTTGAAAATCTAGGAGGAAAATGTTGAACATATTTTTTTAATTATAAAACATTTTGGAAATTCTACCAAGTCTCAACTTTTTAAAAACTTTTTTTGTTGTTGCTGTATACAATGATGATGATGATGATGATGATGATGATGATGATGATGATGATGATGATGATGCTGATGATGATGAAGTGTTCTTAATTCTCAATTTTAAATAAATGTATCGTCAAACTACGTCATGCACAAATGCAGAACAGTCTGTATTGTGTGTGTGTGTGTGTGTGCGTGCGTGTGTGTGTGTGTGTTTATGTGTGTGTGTGTGCGCGCGCGCGCACGCGCGTGTGTGTGCGTGTGTGTGTGTGTGTGTGTCTGTGAGTGTGTGTGTGTGTGTGCAGTACGTATCAGCAATGAAAAGGTTAACCAGCGGCTATCTTTATGAAGCCAGTCAGTCGGGGACAGATCGTGAAGAGAGAAAGTCACGTCTGTCTTCAGGATGTTGTTCCCTGTTCTTTTCCTGGTTCTGTCAGCCTCTGTCGCTGGTGAGTTTGTTCGTTTGTAAACTTTTGGCTTGCGAAGATATTCTTTTATTTGAATGGTAATATTATGACAATGTAAGGCAGCACGGTAAACCCAGGTGCTCGTCAAAATAGCAAAATTCAAGAAACCGGCATTTCCCCGGCATTTAGCAATTTATAACCTTAGAGCATACACCAGAATAACATTGAGTATGTATCTAGCCTAAGATTATTATTGTTTATATTGTTGTTCATTTATATTATTATGCATGTGACTGTAAGTTGGGGTTTCACGCTCGCCGGCGAGTGGGGATTTCTGAGAAAAAGAAATGCAAATCTTTTGATCCTCTCAAATATTCTAGATTGTGTTCATGGAAATCTAGATCCATTCCAGTTTGCATACAAACAAGAGAGGAACGTAGAAGATGCTGCACTTGTTTTTTCGTGACTCTATACTGAAACACCTTGAAACATCTAAAACGCGTACGAGGGTACGTTTTGTTGATTTATCCTCAGCATTTAATACAATTCAACCGCATATTTTCATTGAAAAACTTCTGATTTTGAGAGTTTGTCATCACATCACAACCTGGGTCCTGGATTTTTTGACAGGTAGACCACAATATGTGAAGCTAAACAACACAAAATCTGACACAATTCTTTGTAACACCGGCGGTCCTCA
>NW_004797793.1:548259-549377 GCF_000002075.1 Aplysia californica
TTTGAAAATCTAGGAGGAAAATGATGAACATATTTTTTTAATTATAAAACATTTTGGAAATTTTCAATGCGAGGAGAAATGCGTAACATAATATATCTTTTAGTTAAAACTACAAGGTTCGTTAATGCGTTGTGCCACAAAGCGTGGTACGCAAACTTTGCCAACGCAGGGCGTTTCGGGCGGTTTATTCGAGTGGAATTTTCCATCGCTAATCGTTGTAAGTGGCTGTAGAAATCACGTGATTTTGTAGTAGAATTGGAAGAGTTTACAACTCATCCTGAGTTTGTACGATGCTTGTGTAAAAAGTTGTGGTAAAAAAAGTATTTAATCGTCCAATTTTTTTTATACACGATGGAAAACGCTCTCGGGGCAAGTTCTATTGATAGATATATCATTTAGCTCTCTATAAATGTCACTTTTGTTAAAAATGATTAAAGTTTTGTAGAAGAAAATCGAAATTTATTATCGCTGGTGGAGTGATGAAACCTCGTAACCCTCAATTTTTTCGAAAATCATTTTTTTTGCCTCAATGTCTTCTCCCAGTCCTTCTTCATAATGTGTCAAAAGCAGTAGGTTAAACTATAAAGAGAAAGTATGAAAAATACTTACTAAAAAAAACTCGTATGTTTGCCCCTATGATATCCTGGCGTGATGAAACCTCGCAACCCTCACCCTGTGCGCCGATCTGCTTTTGCGTAGTTTCATCACTCCCGTTTGAGAGAGTGGAGTACTTATACGAGATTCTGGATAAGCCTTCTTTACGAATTGACTTAATGGAAGCACTCGTAATTGACATTTTCTGGTGCATTTAACATGCCTGACTTAATAAAGAAATGTTTCATTCATTATTCATTAATTAATTAATTAATTCATTAATTCATTCATCCATTTTATTTTAGTCAGTTCAGAAATTCCAATATGGTCGTAAGTGAAGGAATTAACAGTTTAATAAGTCGTAAGTGTGGAATCAGGCTCTCGTCAATTTTTGGGCAAGTAGAGTTATTGGTGTCATCTTAAAGCTTGTTCATCTGTCTTTATTTGGATGAAAAAAATATCCATTTAACTGGAATACAAGTCAAGATATTTGAGAATGAAGGAGGTGGAGGTCACCTGTTTTC
>NW_004797793.1:549477-550464 GCF_000002075.1 Aplysia californica
CGTCCTCAGGGGTGTGTTTTGTCACCAGTTTTGTATACTATATATACCAACGATCATAGAAGTATATATAAAACTATTAAGTTTGCAGATGTCGCCGCTATTATTGGATTAATAAACCTTGATGAAAAAGAGTATTTCGAAGAAATATGGATGTTTTTTAAATGGTGTAATTCAAATTTTCTAAAGGTGAACCTCTCAAAAACAAAGGAAATGATTTTTGATTTTAGAAGAGAAAAGTCAACAATCCCACCACATGTAATTGAATAAGAAACAGTTAAAATCACGGATTCATACAAATATCTTGGTCTTACAATAGACAACAAATTTACATAGCATAACCACGTAAACAATATCGTTAAAAAGGTAAATCAGAGGCTGTACTTTCTGAGGAAACTTAGGTCTCTCATTCTGAACCCATCCATCCTTCAGATATTCTACACCACCACAATAGAAACTTTGATAAATTTTGGTATCACTTGCTATCAAGGGCGGTTTGTTTACTGTGCAAGACCGGTGCCGGTCAGATTTTTGTCAGCTGAACTGTTCACTAGAGCTAAGGTTTATTGCTGACGACGATTTTCATTCAGTTTTAAGCAAATCAATACAAACATGTATCAACATTTAAAAACACCTTGTCTATTTGAAGGTGTTCAAATAGACAAGTGGGATTCACTGCTGTTTTGTCACGATATAACCTCATTCCTTCACGTTTGTTATCGCGCCGGCTCGCAATTTAAATCGTCTCCCGTCAAGCCGTCACGTCGCGGAACTTCGTAGGCTACTACGTACGAGGCCAAACACACGGCGGGCTTAGGCCTAACGATGACGTCAGTCCCATGGACAAATCCATCGTCAGCCCACAGAGCGATTAGTACATCCCTTAATTGCCAGATTGGCCTCTTTGTGGCTTACAAAATTAAGAATGAGACTGTCTTGAGCAGTACAGACACATGTATTATTTTATCAGCAAAACATGTATTTATCATT
>NW_004797793.1:550564-551924 GCF_000002075.1 Aplysia californica
TGCTCTGCTTACCATACATCAGTCAACCAGTGAAGGAATTTGGCACCTTTTGTGTTTTATTCTACTGTTTTTTGGCATTTTTTCAAGTTTTTTTTACCCACCCTGTGTTGCTCGAAATAGTTAACACGTATAGCAACGGAAAATGGCTGATAACCCATCAGGTTCCCCCCGTCACAACGTTTTTCTGCTTCAAAAGCCCTGAAAAGTTTGATGGGGAACTGTCAGTACTTTCCGATAGAGATGTAGGAGGTGATGAAGTTAGACCTGAGTGGGACAGCAGCGACAGCGATGAGAATGAAGATTCGAAAAGAGGGGCGTGTGTGCAGCGTTTTTTTCTCTTTTTTTCATCGTGAGTGATTTCACCAAAAGTGCGACAACTTTGTGTATACTTGACCATTGTGCATGAAACGTGGCCCAGTTAGAGACAATTGGATATACTTCAGTATGACCAAGTCATGAAGTGATTGGATTTAGCAGCTATACACTGTGAGAAATGTAAGTTGAAAATATTTTTAAAATTTTTAATATTTTTTTCACCTTGTGTTCACTTACCTCACATGTTTGTTTGGATTTATGAATTTTTTCAATTTTTTAATTAGATTAAAAATATTCTACATTCAATTACCTTCATTTTGGTATGTAACATGTCTGACTTCCAGATGGAATTATGCCCATCAGACACAAAAGAAGAACAGAGGTACTTCTGAAATTCTAAGACTAAGAAATGCCTTGGTCACAGCGCGGAAAATGCCTTGGTAGTCAAAGAGTTAAAGGCACAAAAAATGTTAATTCTCAGTTACCACGGACTCTTAAGCTAAGGAAATAACTAATATTTGCCGGCCATTTTCTCACTAATTTTACCTCTGAAAACAGGTGACCCCCACCTCCTTCATTTGCAAATATCTCGACTTGTACTCAAGATAACTGGATATTTTAAAAATCCAAATAAAGACAAGTGAACAAGCTTCAAGATGATACCAATAACTCAACATGCCCAAAAATTGACGAGAGCCTGATTCCACCACGCTGCCTCACATATTTCTCCCTGCGAGATGAATAAAGATTGTCATTGTCATTGTTTTTCCTCTTTCTCGACTCATAACTTTATTCGTTCTTAGCCTAGAATAATAAAACCAACATGAAACGAGAGAGGTCTATATGTGCTTTTTCCTTCCATGTTAGTTTCAATGCGAGGAGAAATGCGTAACATAATATATTTTTTAGTCAAGGACTACTATACTCAAGGACGTGCACAGTCGGATTCCTGACTTGGCTAGCGAAGGCCATCGAGTCAAACACTCCGGATATTCCCATACTGACTCAGTGCCTTATCTTTAGCATTTACTCGTTCGTAGGAATC
>NW_004797793.1:555731-557704 GCF_000002075.1 Aplysia californica
CCGGCAGAAATTACCTCAGTAGAAAGGAATTGGGTTCGGGATCGAAAAAAAATTGGAACCGCCCACCACCACGACGTATCATCTTTATCTTGTAAGCAAAACAGAACATGTCTAGAGAACAAGAAAGAAAGTGAAAGGACAACTTTAGTGTAGAGAAAAAACTTTCTCCTTCGCTGTCAGGTTTCGAACCCGGGCCCTATTGAATGAGAGGCGAACACCGTGCCTCTAGACCGCACGGGCCCCCATCTCTAATCTTCGGCACAAGGCGTGGGGAATTTCTACAGCGCCAGACAAGATGCCCGAACTGAAATGGTGAACATGTGTAGGTTTAAGGTCCCTATCAACACCATTAGGCTACTTAAACGGCGAGAGCTCCGAGTTCAACGTCTATCCCCGAAAGGACCGGGCCAAATGGGAAATTCGTGTAAAGTGCCTTTTCCCAAGGACACAACATTGAACTGAACTGAGGATCGAACCGTTGAACCCGCAATTTCACGATTACGGGTCCGGTAGCCTAACTTCTAGGCCAACGACGCCACTCCAGTATTCCAAGCGTGGATGAGAAGACATTGCTTTTGTGAATCGCACAAATCACATACTCTGTGCCTGTGTGAAAGACGCGTTAAGAGGCCAACAGATGTTTAAGAGTTCGCTGTCCTAGAATTACAATGTTTCGAGACATTTGGCGTCAAAACTGTTGATTTGCACATCATGTCAAGTTTTTCCAATGCAATTCTTTGAATATCTTGATAACAACTCCAAATAGTTTTATGATTTTGAAAGAGCAGATAGAACACATTTTGGTTTCTGACCTCATGGTCTTAGTAACTCAAAACGGCCTAAAATGTTAGACAGAAGTTTGTAATTTGAAGGTATCGGCACCTCCAACCTTACTGTGTTGCAAGTACATGCACGCTGAAAGTCTCACTAAAAACTAAGACGGTAATATTAAAGAGACGAAGAAGAACAGCGTTGATATAAACCATCATTAGGCTCGCAACTGTTCAGCCTCAATGTTTATCATTTTTCCTTTTTTTTAGTAAGCCTTTTACAGCACTTACAACACAATGAAGTCATTTAATTGCAAAATATTAGAGGGTCACAAGACAGTAACAAACATAAAAAGGACAGTAATTGTTTGATAGGACAGAAGGAGCAAACCACACCAAAGTACCCGCCAACAAACACAAAAACGAAGGAGCAGAAGGAGATATGGACGATAGATGTTTGATAGGACAGAACGACAGAACAAATCACACCAGAACACCCGCCAACCACCCTTGAGCCTCACTTGCAGTCAGCGTTGCTGACGTAGAGGGCCCCGTCTCGGTCACACATGGTCACGAGGTCAGCCACTACCTGAGACAGGAAGGCCTTCAGAGGAGCCGGTCGGCCTGTTGTGGTTGCAAGTCCCAAACAGCTGTCGCTGATCCCTCCGGCCCTGACAATGGTGAGCGAGAAGGAGGAGGCGGCGAATTCTTGGGTGAAGTTCAAGGCTGAAGGGATGAGAAGGGCGGAGATTTTCACACAGCTGTTAGTTATTGCTGCTTTTTTGTTGTTGTTGGTGGTGGTGGTAGTGTTGTTGCTGTTGCTTTTTTTTTTTTACTGCTGTTGTTGTTGTTAGTGTTGTTATTGTTATCTTGGTTTTCATTGTTGCTGTTCTATTTGTTGTCGTTGATGCTGTTGTTGTTGTTTGTTTGTTTTACGTGTTTTTGTTATCATAATCACAAGCACAAACACAATCAATATTATCATTATTGTCACCATTATTATTATTGTAATCGTCTCTACCACTTCTATCTCCCAGGCGTCTGTGGTGTTGCGGTAAGGTGCTCTGCCGTAGCGCGTTCAAAGATCTGAGTTCGATTCCCGTTTATATATCTGTTTAGTATCTCGGTCTTTCTTCATGAACGTTGTTTCCGTCTCTCTCTCTCTCAGCTCGGGTTGCACCGACAGATAGGATAAATTCCTGC
>NW_004797793.1:561467-564129 GCF_000002075.1 Aplysia californica
CCGAGTAATCAAAGGGCCGGACTATTAGTTACTCGTCAGAAGTAGTCGCTGGTGTCGGACTAATTGCTGCTCGCCGGAAGTAGTCATAGGTGTCGGACTAATTGCTGCTCGCCGGAAGTAGTCATAGGTATCGGACTAATCGCTACTCGTCGGAATTAATTGTAGGGGTAGGACGAACCGCTTTTGGCCGCATGTGGTTTTGATACTGGCTGGGGGTTGGAACCAATGGAAAAAAATCACAGAGCCACTGAAAGAAATCACATCAGTGGCTGTACTCAAAGTAATTGGGTTTGGACCCGATTCTTACGATTCCTAGCTTTCAATAATCGGGAATCTACGGTTACGAAAAAAACGATCCCGGTTTATATTGTCACCCGACCTCGGTATATGTCCCAATTCTTTGGCCAAGGCTAAAATCGTCTGCTCACAGAAAATGATCACATTTATTGGTATGTCCTTCACCTTTCCTGTTCTCTAGTCAAGCTCTGTCTTCTGCATTCGTCTCAACTTTCTGTCCTCCCCCGCCCCGCCCCCTCTGTTTTCCCCCTCCTGGGGGCTTATGTTTTGTTTTTCTTCTGTTGCCTTTCTAATGCTGCTCGTTGTGTCCTTCTTACTGTTGTCTTTCAGTCACAAACCAGATCTTACAGTAGGCCTAGGTAAGATTTATTTATTAACATCTTGCATTCTCGGATAAGGGCAAAGTATCTCGGAGGTCCTGTGTGCCAGTTGTGCAAATTAAAGATCCCTTGGTGGTCCTAAAATCGATAAGAGTAGGCTTCAGCCGCCACCTGGGCAAACTTCAAAATTAATTCCAACCCGACTGAAAATGCTTAATGTGTCCCACACGCTCATATGACCTTATGGGGCTGCGAGCTCCGTAAAACACTAACCAATTATTTTTAAATTATACAATGTAATAGTATATAAAAAGATGTCATGAGGTGAATGGTACTGGAAAGAGGTCACATGGTCGACAATTTTGACCTGTCTAGGACCAGTGGTTTCTCGGCCTTGGTTCAGGAGGCAAACTGTGGTAGTGCTCAGTCATATAATAAATATGTCACGACGCAGTGGAATCAGGCGCTCATCAATTTTGGGACATGCTGAGTTATGGTTATTATCTTAAAGTTTGTTCGTTTGCTCAGCTTTCGAGGAAAAAAACAAACAAACATCTAAACAGCCTGTTGGTATATTTGCCATTGAAGGAAGCGGGGTTCGCCTGGTTTTTCTGAGGTAAAAGTAGCCATAAAATTGATGCCGAAGTTTGATGACTTCCATAGCTTGAGAGCCCTTTGAAAATGAAAATTTACATTTTTTGTGCGTTTAATCGACGTTTTTGAGTAAAATCCCTCATAAAAAATGTGTTTTGGGACGGACATAAAAGTTGTCAAGCCCAAAAAGAAATAATTTATCAAAATGTCCAAACCAGTAGAAAAATGCCGGCATCTTCGATTTCATCATTTTGACGAGTGCCCGATTTCAGAACAATGTCTCACAAATATAGACTGTCTGTCATATAATCTCAGCCCTGACCTACTTTGTCTCTCAGCTCGAGATGGCACAGGACCAACTATCTGGAGGTGTAAGCAAATTAATCCTAAAAGCTGGAAGAAAATCACCAACGTCAGAGGAGAGTGTGCTATATAAACTATCTTCCAAATAGGATTTTATGCTGCTGCAGTCACTTCAGTTTTGTTTTGTTTGTTTCTTTGTTGTTTTTTCTTGTTGTTGTTTTTTTTCTGGCTTATTTATTTATTCATTTATTTTATTAAAGGGGAAGGGGGGTCTTACTTTTCGTTAAGTTTTACAGCACTTGCAACACAATTAGGTTTTAAAAAAAAAATAATAAAAGCTATGTGCCCAAGATAAGAGGTGTTGCTGAGGTGCTAAAGAGTAACATACACAGAAAAGATATTACGTCACAAGTACGTGTGTATTAATCTGACTTTAAAATGATTTGAAGTTACATTATGCGAGTTGGACATTTGTCTAGTCCACAATGGCAAAGGGCAATATATGACACGACAAAAGAGACAGAAAGCGTGCGTGAAATACCTGTTAAAATAAGGTGTCTTTTTATACGTATTCTTAAAATAGAAGAACACGGCACGTACATCGAGTGAGATGATGCACTTGGTTGTTCGTGGATACGTCTCAATATAAATAGATACCAAGGTTCTTGACCTTGCTGGAAAAGGATATGCTAGTATTTTCAATTTCTATTTGACTTCTGTTAACATCATTAAGATTTTTTTATGCTCCCAAATAGGATGGTTTCTGCTTTTCCTTAATTTAGCATTAATTTGTTTTTACACAGCAATTCTTTCACCTTTTCAATGCATTTCTATACTCTTTCTATGAATTCATAGGTGTTTCAAGGATGAAAAGACCTATATATTTGTGTTTCATCAGCGTACCTAAAAGTGGTAGCTGAGCTGATACTTTTGTATTTCAGCAGAAAGTGGTTGTGTATACATTGTGCATAGCACTGGGCCTAAAACTTAACCTTGGGGAACACCAAATTTAAGAATGTCCTTTTGTGATTAGATGTCTTTTATCACAACAGATTGGCACTGATTCCGCAAATAGTTATTGAACCTTTCAAGAGAAAAAATATGAATGCCAAATGTTTTTTGACTAATCTTTTTATTGAAATGACATG
>NW_004797793.1:564229-565950 GCF_000002075.1 Aplysia californica
TGAATTTAAATGATGATGTGGTAGTTTTTCAGTTAAAAATGAATCTCATGAAAATGCCCAAGAAGACTTAATTACGGTAAATGACAATTAGGATGATGCCAAAATAGTGTGGTACATATAGTAAATTGGTACCAGTACTGGCACCGAAGACCAGGAGACAAGTGCTCGGAATATGAGTGTCTACTGACAGTAAAGACAAACGCGCTTGGAAAAAAAGTGTTACCCACAAGCTGATATTCCACAAGATATTCTGTCCTTGTTTCTCTGATAAAGTCCACAGCGTTTCCTCTTTCTTTGCCCATGTTCAGTGGCCAGTACTCTGGCTTCTTGGGTTTGGGTAAGCGGTGTGACACCACAGAGAAGCATGCTCATACGAACTGACTTAGGGGTGTTCTCAGTGGCAGCCCGGCATTGTATTAATGGCACGCAGAGCTCATCACCCAACATCTCGAGGAAAATTTTTCTCGTGTGTTTCTTGAAGATATTCCACTGGGGATTTTGAGCAGTGAAGCAGAAATAAGCAGCAATAGCTGCAACATCCAACAGATTGCAGAAGAAGGTCAGAGGCCATCTCACGGTCTGCCTCTTTGACATGTAAGCATAGACCATCTGATCCAGAGAGCCCACACCGCCCTTTGTTTTGTTGTAAAAGATGTTGATTTCTGCTTTCCCGGTCTCCTCGTCGATGCTGCCATATGGTACATACTTGACAGGAGGAAAACTGCCTTTCCTATTACAGTAAAAATGCCTTGGGGTCTGAGAGGCCCCCTTTAGGGTTCAGGGGGGTTGTCTTAGGAAAATATTCATCACTGTCTTCCAAATTATCCAAATAACTTCATAGACCGCATTCATGCTTATCAGAGGGTGTTTGAAGAATACCTGGGAGGAAAATAACATCGAACTGAAAGTTTTGTCGAAAATGCCTGAAATATACCTGTTGGGGTCTGCGAGGCCCCCATCCAGAAGACTAGGTTAAAATGATTTGAAGTTACATTATGCGAGTTGGACATTTGTCTAGTCCACAATGGCAAAGGTCAATATATGACACGACAAGAGAGACAGAAAGCGTGCATGAAATACCTGTTAAAATAAGGTGTCTTTTTATACGTAGTCTTAAAATAGAAGAACACGGCACGTACATCGAGTGAGATGATGCACTTGGTTGTTCGTGGATACGTCTCAATATAAATAGATACCAAGGTTCTTGACCTTGCTGGAAAAGGATATGCTAGTATTTTCAATTTCTATTTGACTTCTGTTAACATCATTAAGATTTTTTTATGCTCCCAAATAGGATGGTTTCTGCTTTTTTCCTTAATTTAGCATTAATTTGTTTTTACACAGCAATTCTTTCACCTTTTCAATGCATTTCTATACTCTTTCTATGAATTCATAGGTGTTTCAAGGATGAAAACTCCTATATATTGGTGAGTCATCAGCGTACCTAAAAGTGGTAGCTGAGCTGATACTTTTGTATTTCAGCAGAAAGTGGTTGTGTATACATTGTGCATAGCACTGGGCCTAAAACTTAACCTTGGGGAACACCAAATTTAAGAATGTCTTTTTGTGATTAGATGTCTTTTATCACAACAGATTGGCACTGATTCCGCAAATAGTCATTGAACCTTTCAAGAGAAGAAATATGAATGCCAAATGTTTTTTTGACTAATCTTTTTATTGAAATGACATGTTCAATGGTATCAAAAGCGAAGAGCTGCCAA
>NW_004797793.1:566667-569439 GCF_000002075.1 Aplysia californica
TCTCCTCTTTGCGGCAGATGAGAATGGGCGGTGAATGAGAAAATGCTAGGCAGTATAACGTAGGGAAGGGGGGATGTCGTTTGGCCCGCGTTCCGGACGGGGTTTGGCTGTGGGGAGGGGGGAGTGTACCGTGGGGAGGGGAGGGGGAGGGGAGGGGGAGGGGGGGAATAGGGTCTCTGTGTGATGTTCCTGAAGACTTTGGTGCGTGGGTATTGGTCACCTCTGATACTGCCTGATTAAAGCAGTCATTGCTGATTTCCTGCAGGCTTGTCATCTAAGATACCTTTTAGAAACGTGCATACTTTGGTTTTGATATGTCGAGGTCCAACAAGATTGTGTAGTGGTCGGTGGTTAGTTGATTCATAATACTGATCAGTCTGAAGATGTTGTCAGACTGTCTTAAAACAACCCCGCCAAGTGTATCTTCAGCTCGATGTGTGGGGCTCATGAATAACCTGAGTCAGATGTTTTTGCTCAATTATTTCTTCCAGGTGTTTCACTTCACTGAAAGCCTTCGAATCATAATGAAAGTTTAAATAACCAAACCCAACGAGTTTATCTTCTCTAACAGTTTCAGATGACAAAACAGTTTGAAGATCCCGTATGACGTCAGCATTTTGTAGATACCTTTGGTTTGCTGACATTCAGCCTACAAATAATAATAATATAAACAATTCTATGACATTTACGGCCAAGGTCAAGGGTCAGGTCCTGTGACTAATTATGTTTTCTCTTCTTCCGTCCGTTTTTATGCCGGCTTCAATATTTGCTCCAAGCACTTTAAAAGAAAATTATTTCTCCTACGGCCAGTATTGTGGCTAGATTGTATTAAACAACCTAGAGGAGTAAAATTGAAAACCGTGACCTCATCTCCAACTGATGAAAGCAAGGTCTCGGTAACCTATTATCTATTACTATTATCTACTTGTGGTGGCCGAATGTTGCTATTCAAAAGGCTTTTTAATGGCTGCATCGATCGACATGCGGTTTTCGCCAAAAGATTCTTTAAAATATCCTCCAGATCATGGCGCCCTTCGGTTTTTCAAATTTTGAGACAGTTTTGCTGCAAAAAGCTAAATTTCTTTATTTCGCCGATCGCTTTTGTAGGCCGACGCTTCTGTCTCTGTAATTTTAGAAAATCCGCTAGGTTTGTTTATTTCAAGTTGTACTTCCGTTCGATACTACCGCACATTGTTGCGCAATACTGAGCACTATTTTAAGTGTGCGACCCGTATAGATCTAGCCTCATGTTTTCTTTTTTTACTTGGTGCTAAATTCGACTGTGATCCTTTCGTTTGATGCCTATCATCGCTTTTTTCTGGACTCCTTTGTCAAATTCTCTTTCTTGCTACTGGGGACAAGGTCGACAGGCCTTAGATTAAAATCTAGATCTAGATAGCGCCTGGCTATGCAGAACAAAAAACGACGTTCTGCAGTTGGAACCCCTCGCACTCGCAAAGGTCGAGGTATTAGGCCAATGACTTTCAGTTGGTGTTAATGTTCCGATCCTCCCTTTCATCGAAAAGGGGCCCAGCTAGTAAACAATATTAGAAAGATTCTTCTCTAAAATAGGTCGGCTATTTCCTCGGTTCTGTCTTGTTTCTAGCAGATTGTGCCTTGCAATAGCCCATCCTGATATATCTGCATTGATCCTGGGGGATGCATATATTAAATATAAAAAATATATATATTTATGTGTGTGTGTGTGTGTGTGTGTGTGTTGTGTGTGTGTGTGTGTGTGTGTGTGTGTGTGTGTGTGTGTGTGTGTGTGTGTGTGTGTGTGTGTGTTGTGTGTGTGTGTGTGTGTGTGTGTGTGTGTGTGTGTGAGGTTCTTTGAGAAAACTGATCTTGAAAAGAGATAAACATCTCTATTGGAAAGAATGATTTTGATGATCTGATTACCTCCTCCTGCAACAGTGTTCTCTATTACCCAAACATAGTCCCACAACAAGCTTTAATTTGCTTATTATAGTTGAAAACAATACCTCACACGTCATTACAGTGGCGTTTTCTTCTTCCTTTTCTCTTATTTCTTCTCGTCTTCTTTCATCAAAAGCCAGACAAATTTTAATGATGAAGCTTTAAGACGGTGCCAATATCTCTATATGCTCCATAACTGATTAACGCCTGATTCCACTGAATTCTTCTTTGACTAAAGCAATATGTGCGTTCATATTTGGTGAAAGAAATGGTACATGCCTCATTCTGTTATAGTGCGGTCAAAAATTCGTAGCGCAACGTATTGTTAAATATCTCAACTATCGAACACAGACTTGCAAACTTTTTTAACAGTGGCTTTTATCAATTTATCTCAGTAGGTCAATACTTTTATAAATACCCTGTTGACTGTATTCTAGAAAAGTCCTCAATAAATCCTAATCTTTAAAAAAATCACTGAGGGTGGTTTCCACAAATTTTTAAAGGTTTACAACCCATGAACTTTGACATTAGCACTTTTAAAAGTCAATCTGGATCCTTCTTTTAATCTGGATACTATGCTTATTGAAGACGTATTTTGAAAACCTTAAATATAAAAAGTGTTTATTTCGAAAACAATTATTTGTTACAATTTTTGGTGTGGAACAAACCTGGAACGTTTTTTATGGTTGTTTCTTTGTTTGTTTGTTTTGTTTGTTGTTGTTGGTTTGTTTTTTTTCGTTTTGTCACCATTGATGATTACATTAAAAAAAAAAAAGCTAAGTCAAACTAACCCAAAACGCCCTTGCACATGATTGTACATGGGGACAGAACAGGCATGGGTAACAATGATCT
>NW_004797793.1:569539-570642 GCF_000002075.1 Aplysia californica
TGTGTGTGTGTGTGTGAGGTTCTTTGAGAAAACTGATCTTGAAAAGAGATAAACATCTCTATTGGAAAGAATGATTTTGATGATCTGATTACCTCCTCCTGCAACAGTGTTCTCTATTACCCAAACATAGTCCCACAACAAGCTTTAATTTGCTTATTATAGTCGAAAACAATACATCACACGTCATTACAGTGGCGTTTTCTTCTTCCTTTTCTCTTATTTCTTCTCGTCTTCTTTCATCAAAAGCCAGACAAATTTTAATGATGAAGCTTTAAGACGGTGCCAATATCTCTATATGCTCCATAACTGATTAACGCCTGATTCCACTGAATTCTTCTTTGACTAAAGCAATATGTGCGTTTCATATTTGGTGAAAGAAATGGTACATGCCTCATTCTGTTATAGTGCGGTCAAAAATTCGTAGCGCAACGTATTGTTAAATATCTCAACTATCGAACACAGACTTGCAAACTTTTTTAACAGTGGCTTTTATCAATTTATCTCAGTAGGTCAATACTTTTATAAATACCCTGTTGACTGTATTCTAGAAAAGTCCTCAATAAATCCTAATCTTTAAAAAAATCACTGAGGGTGGTTTCCACAGATTTTTAAAGGTTTACAACCCATGAACTTTGACATTAGCACTTTTAAAAGTCAATCTGGATCCTTCTTTTAATCTGGATACTATGCTTATTGAAGACGTATTTTGAAAACCTTAAATATAAAAAGTGTTTATTTCGAAAACAATTATTTGTAACAATTTTTGGTGTGGAACAAACCTGGAACGTTTTTTATGGTTGTTTCTTTGTTTGTTTGTTTTGTTTTGTTGTTGTTGGTTTTTTTTTTTCGTTTTGTCACCATTGATGATTACATAAAAAAAAAAGCTAAGTCAAACTAACCCAAAACGCCCTTGCACATGATTGTGCATGGGGACAGAACAGTCATGGGTAACAATGCTCTTCGCTTCTTTTACAAGTACATTTCGTACTAATATAGTGAGAGTTGTCTGTGATAATCTGTGAGGATTGTTTGAAGGACCGAACAATCTTACAGGTGTCTAATCAAGTCAGAAATTACGGCATCTGACCAATACCGTCTACCAT
>NW_004797793.1:573339-574756 GCF_000002075.1 Aplysia californica
GGTGTGTGGGAGTGTATGTGTGTGGGAGTGCATGTTTATGAAGGTGTGTGGGAGTGCATGTTTGTGAAGGTGTGTGGGAGTGTATGTGTGTGGGAGTGCATGTTTGTGAAGGTGTGTGGGAGTGTATGTGTGTGTGGGAGCGCATGTTTGTGAAGGTGTGTGGGATTGTATGTGTGTGTGGGAGCGCATGAGGGTGAAGATGTAGTGGGAGGACATGTATTACCTGGTCCTGTCGGCCTCGCAAACGGTGAGCAAAGTGTTGAGCTGAGAGTTCACGGCGTCCTTGATGGGCAGACCTTGAGTAAAACTGTTGGTGGCGATACCTGGAACGAAAATACGTAACAACGTGGGGAAATCAGGCGCTCGTCCAGAGAAGGAAATCAAAGAAACTGACACAATACCCCCCGCCAGGCAATTTTAAATATATGTGTCACGACGTGGTGGAATCAGGCGCTAGTCAATTTTTAAGCATGTGGAATATTGGTATAATCTTAAAGCTTGTTAATTTGTCTTGCTTTACATGAAGAATTACCCATTAATCTTTAATAGAAGTCGATGTTTTTGCGAATGAAGGAGGTAGGGTCACCTGGTTCAGGGGTAAAATGGCTGCTAAAGATGAGTTAGTTCCTTAGCTTGGGAGTCAGAGGAAACAATGTACGTCTTTTTGAGCCTTTTATCAACTATTTTAAATAAAATTCACACAGAAAGGTGCTCTTTAATGGGCACGAAAGGTGTTGAACCAAAAATTAAAAAATCGATAAAACTTCACAAACCGGTTGAAAAATGCCAGTTTCTTCATTTTGATTACTTTGACGAGCCCATGATTTCACCACGCTGCCTCACATACATATTATTTCTCTCCTCGGCGCCTTTTATGTCCATTTAAATAAACATTACTTTTTGGATTTTGCTGAAAACGTTGATTAAAGGCACACAAAAAAATGTAAATTTTCTTTTTCCCAGAACGCTCAAGATATGGAGTCCACAAACTTGGGGCCGTCATGTTTTTGTTTATTTTACTTTTGAAAACAGACGATTCCTACTCCTTCAGTGCCAAATATCTGAACTTTATTAAAGGCATACGGGTATATTTTTCACCGAAAGAAAGACAAATTAACAAGCTTTTAGATTGTAGCAATAACTCCACATGCCCAAAACTTTACGACCGCCTGATTCACCTCATGTTTACACATTATTTAGTATAAGGAACAATTTCACAAGAAATGCGAACGAACAATACATCATAGAAACCCCCATTCTTATAGAGAGTGCCCACATACGCGATCGGGTCGGGTCGGGTCGGGTCGGGTCGGACCTATCGGGTAGTCGGGGCTAGTCAAATTGAGGGCGCAAAGCGGTCATCGTTGCACAAACCGATCGACACGATCGGTGATCTACAAAAACAAACGCGTTTGTT
>NW_004797793.1:577780-579126 GCF_000002075.1 Aplysia californica
TCATCATCATCATCAACATCAACATCATCATCATCATCATCATAATCATCATCACCATTGCTATACAGCAGAAGACCTACTTTAGACTTTAATACTTTAATAAAATTTTGAGTTACTAAAAATACGAGATCAGAAACCATGTTTTCGATATGCCCAATCAAAATCCTAATTATTCGGAATCGAAATCAAGATGTTGAAAGAATTACATTCAATAAAGCTTGACAAGTCCTGAAACTCAAAATTTTTAACGTCAAATTTCTCAAAACGATGTACTGATCAGATAGAACTTCGTTATTCTATAATAGCGACGGGCGTCTTTGTGAATCACACTCTCTGTGTCCTTGTGAGAGAAGCGTTTAGAGGCCAACTATATTTTGTTTAGAGTATTATACAGGTACTCAATATCTCTGAAGCGGAAAGTCTGGGTTCGAGCCTCAGTTCAGACACAGATTTTTTTCGCCCCCTCCTGCCCACCCAGCAGTAATGGGTACCTAACTTCGAGTTGGGGAAGTAAAGGTGGCGTGGAAAGGAACTGGTCATCCTACCACAAAATGCCGAAGGCCCAGGAAGTTGTCTCACTTACTAGGCAATCCCCAATGACCAGATCGGATGCGGGAACATCTTTACTCAATATCACCAACCTTACTGTATTACAATTACCACAAAACTTTTCCTAAAACTAAAACTGAAATAGAGCAGCCGAGAAAAACGGCGTGATGACAAGCAATTGTCAGACTTGCAACTAAAGAACAAGAACGTCGGTGGTGTGGGCCTCACTTTTTTTCTTTTTTCTTTTTTTTTTCTTTTTTTTGGTTGCTAAGCGTTTTACGGCACATGCAACACAATTAGGTCACTTAATACCAAAGATTAGAGGTGTTACAAGAGAGAAGCAAACACAAAAACAGAATGAGTAGAGAAGGACGATAGATGTTTGATTGGAAAGAAGGAGCACGCCACACTAGGGCACCCGCCAACCACCCTGGAGCCTCACTTGCAGTCGGAGTTGGAGATGTAGAGAGACGTGTCTCGCTCACACATAGCCACCAAGTCGGACACCACTTCAGAGAGGAAGGCCGAGAGCGGCATGGGACGGCCCGCCGTGGTCTTCAGTCCAAGACAACCGTCCTGGATCCCCCCACCCCTCACAATGATGGAGGAGAAGGCGGAGGAGGCGTATTCTCTGGTGAAGTTGATGGCTGGAGGGAGAAGAAGAGAACGGCGGCTGTTTTCACTCAGTTATTGTTCTGTTGTTGTTGTTGTTGTTGTTATTGTTGTTGTTGTTGTTGCTGCTGCTGTTGTTGTTGTTGTGTGTGTGTATGTGTGTGTGTGTGTGTGTGTGTGTGTGT
>NW_004797793.1:579226-581855 GCF_000002075.1 Aplysia californica
CTCTCTCTCCCTCTGTCTTTCTCTTAAGCTTTCTTCTCTTTCTGTAGCTCTCCCCAATTATTATCCTATCTATCTAATCTATCTATCTATCCTATCTATCTATCTATCTATCCCTATCTATCTATCTATCTATCTATCTATCTATCCAACCCAACCTATCCCTATCCCTATCTAAAAAAATAAGGGAACACATTTTTAGATATCTAAGCTATTGGGAAGATGACTTAAAATTCTTATTTAACTTATATAATTATTTAACTTGCAAGCATCTCTTCTTAGTTTAGTTTTAGTTTTAGTAGAGGTTTCCCCCGCTCGCAACTACATAAGGTCATATGAGCGCCAAAAGATTAGAGGTATTACAACAGAGTAAAAACATAAAAAGGAAGAAGGGGAGATAACGACGATATATGTTTCAGAGGAAAGAAGAAGCAACCCACACCAGAGCACCCGCCACCAACCCACTAAGCTTCTCTTCAATATTTTTATTGTTGTTTACCTTTCCTCCACAAAAGTCTGCTGCTGCATCAGTTGCCTGCCCAAAGACTCGACCGTCTGCTGCAGATTTTCCACTTTCTTCGCCGTCTCTTTGTCTATCACCGGTGCCAACGTGGCGCGGGGTATATTTGCTGCTGCTGCTGCTGCTGCTGCTGCTGCTGCTGATGTGGTCAGCGCAGCAAGCGCTACCACAGCACAAGTCACAACCAACTGTGGTGGAAGGGGGGGAGCAAGACGTTTATTTATTTATTTATTTATTTATTTATTTATTTATTTACTCATATATTTGTTTCTCTGTTTGTTTGTTTGTTTGTTAATTTGTTTGTTTATTAATTCATTTACTTTTTAAAGAAATGTATTTATTTTATTCACTATTCATTTATTCATTTATCTATTTAATGACTTATTTGTTTATATTAATTATATGAATATAAGCGTCAAAATTATGATCTGATATCTTCACATTGCAAAGCAAAAAGCAGAGAGTGAGAGAAAGATTGTGATCAGACAAAAACAACAACTCTAGCTGATACTCCTCATTATGTTGTTATTAGGAGAGATAGAGAAAGTGTGTGTGTGTGTGTGTGTGTGTGTGTGTGTTGTGTGTGTGTATGTGTGTGTGTGTGTGTGTGTGTGTGTGTGTGTGTGTGTATGTGTGTGTGTGTGTGTGTGTGGTAGCCGATCCGTTCGAAATGTTTGGAGCCCCGAAGAGCGTGCTCTTCTCCAGCGCCACCGCCTCTGTTGTTGTTGTTGTTGTTGTTGCGTTGTTGCATGTTTACAATACTTTTTTTGTTTGTTTTTACAGTTGCTGTTGTTGTTTTGTCGATCATACTGCTGCTGTTGCCTTTATCGTTGTTTTTTTTTGTTTTTGTAGTTGTTGTTGTTGTTGTTTATTTGTTGTTGTTTTTTTAGAGTAGAGTATGTTGTTGCTGTTGTTGTTCCTTCTGTTGTATTCGGATCACAATTACCAAGACAATCAATATTACTGTAATTTAACGCTGTTGTCACCAGTAGTATCTCACAAGCGTCTCTGGTATTGCAATTTGGCGCTCTGCTGTAATAAGCAGCAGATGTCAGTTTGAATCTCGTGTGAGGAACAATTTTTGTTGAGGATCTCAGTCTTTCTCCTGGAATGTTGTATCTGTCTCTCTCAGCCCGGGTTGACCTCGAACGGTAGGGCAGATGCCTGCACTTTTCATGATCTAATTGTGCGAATGGGGGTGTAAAGCATCGGAATAGTAGAACTCATCATCATCATCATCATCATCATCATCATCATCATCATCACCACCATCATCATCAACATCATTATACTTCAATTCAACAATACTACTACTACTACTACTACTACTACTACTACTACTACTACTACTACTACTATTATTACTACTACTACTATTATTATTAGTAACTGTTTAAAAAATAATAATTACGATGACGTATCCATTTGTACAGATCGTCTACAGTAAGCTCAATGCCCTTTACAGTTGTTTTTTTTATTACCCCAGCCGACCTTAGAAACACTGAAAAACGCTCTCGACTTCCCAGAAAACATTCAGTGCAAGCAGCCGATTGAGCGCTCAAACACAAACATACTGACATGTCATGTCTCTGCTAAAGGTCGCATACACATCCCCACGAGTGTGAAGAGGATTTTATGAAAATTCGTTTAATTGCCTTTCCCAAATAGCGCAGCTGACGGTATCCGAACCCACGACCTTTCAGTTGCGAGACTCACATCTATGTTACTTCTTATCTTCGACATGTAACAAAACCTAATTGCATAGCAAGTGCCTTAGGATTAAGGTCGCCACAGGTTAGCTTGCTTTCATTCCCTCCCCTCCCAACCGCCCTCCTTCATTCTACTCCAACCTCCCTCCTCACCCCATCCGCCTTCTCCACTTCCCCCCCCCCAAACCCCCATTAACCCTCCCCCCCACTCCAACCCTCCCCCAACCACCACCCCCACCCCAGAACTAACCTGTCAATCTGTTGATCAACTCAGTCTGGTTCACACCTCCGTCACGGGCTGTGTAAAGTTTATGAAGAGGCCGCTTGTATCTCCCAATTACCCATCCGGCCACGGAGTAAAAAAAACAGTAATTAAAATTTACAGAAAATAAAAATAAAAAAA
>NW_004797793.1:582294-584775 GCF_000002075.1 Aplysia californica
TTATTATTATTATTATTATGGTCATTATTATTATGCAAATGATTAAATATGCGTGCCTAGTTGGGCCAGATAGCCCAGGTGAGAAGTTCAACAAGAGGTTGCCAGCACTCGATGAAGTAAAGCGAATTGTCAACAAAGCGAGGGGCAAATCTGCTTCTGGGCCCAATGGCATCCCATATTTGCTGTAAAAAAAAGATGTACCAAGGTCCTTAGATGGCTACACAGTCGGCTGAGACTGGGATGGAAGAATGGCCACTTCAGAAAGGAATGGATGAAAGCTGTTGAGGTAGACATCCACAAAGAAAAGGTCTCTGAAGGGATCAGCCAATTCCGTCCTGTCTCATTGCTGAATGTTGAGGGCAAAATCTTCTTCTCGGTGATGGATCCAGACTCATTTCCTACTTACTGGGAAATGGATATGTAGACACCACTGGGCAGACAGGTGAAGTACCCGGTATAGCTGGCAGTCTAGAGCACGGGAGCATGATCTGGGAGGCCATCCAGAAAGCAAAAGAAGGCAAACGCTAACTTGAATGTTATTTGGCTTGACTTGGCAAATGCATTATTTTCGATTCCCCTCCAAATGATTCAGATGGCTCTCTCATAATATACCATGTTCCGAAAGAGATTCTGATGTGTCACATGGTCCGTACCTCCGTTGAAAGGTTCCAGGTGCGATTCAGGGCGCAAAGGGATGCACGGTCTTATCCTTTCTCTTCGTCCTGACGATGAAAGTGCTTCTCAAGGCTGCAGGAAGCAAGACAATCCCAGCGGAACTTGGAGGAGGTACAGGTTGTCAAAGGCTACCTCTAAGGGCATTTATGGATGACACGACAGGCATCTGGATGGTGCCGAATGAACTTTAAGCCTAACAAATCTAGAAGCCTCTCGCTTAGAAAGGGGATAGTGAGCTGGGACACCCATTTATACACTGGTTGCCCACAAATCCCCACGGTATCTGAAAAGCCCGTAAAGAGCCTGGGTAGGTTGTATGACGAGACTCTGAGAGACACAAGACAAGGGAAAGAGACAGCACTCAGCACTGAAAGCGGATTGAAGTAGATTTACCGCTGCCACCTACCAGGAAGGCATAAGGTCTGGTGTCTCCAGCACATGCTGATCCCAATGTTGCTGTGGTCGCAATTGCCACAAGCACAGTAGAAGCAATGGAGACAAAAATCAACAAATTTACCAGAAAGTGGTTTGGTCTTCCTCTTTGGCTTCCAGATGTTGTCCTATACTGGCGACAGGCCAAACTGAGACTGCCACTAAAGTCAATAGGGGAGGAATACAGAGCTGGCAAGACAAAGTTGCAGGAGATGTTTGAGAATTCATGGGACGAGGTAGTCAGGTCAATTCAACCAACATTGAGAAAGTGGAAACTCTTGGATACCGTGGTGGATGCCAAAGATAACCGTAGGCTCAAAGAAGTCATTGGCCGCTCCCAGGTTGGAAGACAAGGACTTGGAGACGAGAAGATGCTGTGATGGTCTAGTGCACATGATAAAGAACGACGATACATGATGGTCCAAGAAGTGAAGGATACGGAGGACAAGAAGAGATACCAGAAAGAGTCCAACAGTCGCAGCAGGGCCAATGGACAAACTAGACCGATATCCTGAAGAGATTCCTTACCTAAAGCGACTTACCTTCACAGCAGAGACGAAGAAGAAATGGGTTGGAAAAAAGCAAGCGTCTTGCCTCTCAAGGAGTGGAAACCTTCTAGGATCAACACAGGATTGGGAACTAGCTCAACTAGCTACAGATCTCCCAGAGTGACGGTATTACCCTCCCATGGTCAAGAGAACAGGTCTCAAACCAGACATCGTTTTCTTGTCAGAAACTGATGCCCCAAGATTTTCCTAATCAAGCAGACTGTTCAATACAAAGGTAAAATAGTTGCATAACACCAGTTAAAGTTGGCCAAAAACGAAGCCCTCTCGAATCATCTCCAAGGAAAGGGCTATAGCTCCAAGGCCATGCCAGTAGAAGTGGGTGCATGGGGGTTTGTCGCAGCCTCAATGTTCAGTGATGTTCTCAGAAGAGAAAAGTCTCCACCAAGCGCATATCAAAATTGGCAGAGGAAGGTTCGAGCTGGCTGTTTGCGAAACGGAATGACAGCTAGGCATTTAAAAATAGAGCAGAAAAATACAATATAGATAAGTGCATTCCAAAAATTGTAATAGATGTATAGCTTTGCAATTGCTATTTCTACTTGGGGCTTCGTGGCACTGCACAAATATTAACGGACTGAAGATCTGGAGATGCCCCAAACCTCTAGGATTGGATCATCGATCAGCGCCAAGGAGACAGTAAGAGAGCACATGGGAGTCATGACCTGAGTGTGGCCCGGCCTCCTTAGAGAGTCATGTAGTTAGAGCTGAAACACTTGCTTGAAGGGGATTCTTCCTCTGAAGGTCTCCTTCTGTCCGCTCACCCCACAAGTTTTCTATTACACTAGTATTATTATTATATATATTA
>NW_004797793.1:586132-589176 GCF_000002075.1 Aplysia californica
CTTTCACTATAATCTCATTTCTTGTCAAGGAAATTGTATTCCTCACAGTCATAGCTCGAGTTTGCTCTAACAGGCTGGGTCGAAGCCTGCGTCCTAATTAATCTAAGTTGTTTCGATGGAGGCGTAGAACACCTTCATCATTAATCGTTTTACTTTCTTCTTATTCTACAATTAGCACTTTTTTGTTCTTCTCTGATTGCTCTTTATTGCAGCTTGACTTTACTGCTCACTCTTGTCTCACAATAAATTCTAGAAACATCTAGACCTGATTTTTCTAATGTTGTCAAAATTGAGTAGAGTGAAAAGCTCAACATGAAGTTCAGCAAAAGCAAAAGCGAGACAATAAAGGTCAGCAGAACACCTGGCAACAGAGCTCCGTTGAACCAAGTCAGCGAGTTCAAGTATCTAGGCAGCATCTTCTCGGAAGACGGACGTCTCAACAGAGAAATTGAGAAGAGAGAACAAAAGGTTAACTGCGTCAGCTACCAGCTTGCCCCTACTCCTCAAACATACTAAAATCTCCACTGAGACCAAAGCAAGCTCATTAACTCTATCTTCATCCCCACCTTGACTTACCAATGCCAGACATGGACCTTCACCAAAAGTCTGGAACGCAAGATAACCAACTGCGAAATGAGACTTCTAAGGAGAGCCGTCAACAAAACCAGATGAGACATGATCAGAAACAATAGGATCAGAGAAATGATGGGAACAACAACTGTTTCCCAGTACATTCAGAGGCAAACAATTAGGTGGTTTGGACGTCTGACACGTTTTAAACCTCACCAGCTTGCCAGTAAAGTGCACTACAAAAGAATATGAGGGAACAAGGCAAGACGAAGACCAAGGAAGGCCTGGATCGAGGGTGTAATGGATACCCTGAAAACACACATCCCGCCTAGCCAGGCCCTCCAACTTGCCAGAGATCGAAAGCTCTTTCTCCTCTCGACACCCTACAAGGTACAAGAGAAAGGATAAAGTAAATAAAGTAAGTAAGTCAAAATTGAGTTGAATTAATTCCACTTCATTGATATCCTTGGAACATTTGTTTCACAATTATGTTCATAGTGTGGTGTTCATAAGTATGCAAATTTATTAAACACATTAATTCATAAATGTATGAATAAGAAACAATATTATTACAAGCAAAGGCAATCCTCCACAAACCATTGCTGGTCACCACTAAGCAATGCCTGTTTTGTTAGCTAGGGCCGTCGTGTCTTCAAATAAAAACAGTACGTACAAACACACAGTTCTATCTGCTGCTCTACAGATCTGCTTAGTTTTCACAAATTAGACGTCAACATCTTTTAGTTTCACAATATGCCTAGCTTTTTGGCTTGAAATTCTTAGAATATCTTGATAACGACTCCAATTTTCTTACGATTTTGATAGAACAGATAGAGCATTTAAATTTGCTTTCTGAACTCATGGTCTTAGTTACTCTAAATTTCCTAAAAATGTCAAATAAAACTGTAATTCTGAGGTAACGATTTGTATCACACGTCTAGGTGGAGCCACATTTTTGTTCAGTTTTTCAGCATTGAGTTATTGGTATCACCATAGAGCCTGTTCATTTGCCCTGCTTTTGAGATTAAAATTATTCATCTATCTTGAAGAGAATTCGGATATTTGTAATTTAGGTGGGTGGGGATCGGCTGTTGTCGGGGCACAATTTGCGAGAAAATGATGCCGCAAAATGTTTTGTGACTTCCAAAGCTGTAGTGTCTTTGGCAATTAAGGAAGATCAAAGCAGGTGCAATGAGATGCTTTAGATGACTCTTTGGCCTCTCATATAATTACCACGTTACAAATGAGGAAGTGAGTAATAGAGTGAAATAAAACCCATTTGAGTCAGTATGAAAACTTGGTGTCTACTGTGAAGCGAAGAAAAATGAATTCGTATGATCATGTAACAAGATCGTGTGGCCTATCCAAGACCATTCTTCAGGGAACTGTGCAGGGGAGAAGAAGGAGAGGAAGGCAAAGAGAGAGGTGGACATATAACATTGCAGAGTGGACAGGGAAATCCTTCACCCAAATTCACGCACTCTCAAAAAATCGTGAAAAGTGGAGGCACCTGACGAGGCTCTGTATCATACAGCGCTAATGCGATCCTCGTGGATTATGGGATCAGTGATAGAGGCGGTGTCTTTGGAAACTACAAATCTACATTTTTGGTGTTTTGATTAACATTAACAAGGAGTAATTGATTACCTTTATACTAGCTGCAAGGATAACCCACATGGGTGATTGGCGGGTGCTCTGGTGAGGTTTTATCCTTTCCTGTTATACACCTGTCGCCCAGATCCCCGCTCCTTCTTTTTTGGAGTTTGTTACTTTCTTGTCACATCTTTAATCGTGGTCACTTATGACCTCATTGTGTTTCAAATACAGTAGAACTTTTACATAAACATAACAAGAATATGGTTGCTCTGTCGAACAAACAGACAACATCATTTACAACAACAGCTACAACAACAACAACAACAACAGCAATCGTAACAATTGTAGTAACATGAACGCAAAAACAACACCGGCAGCGGCAAAGGAAATAAATAATAATTCAGGTAAGAGGAACCTGCCTTTTGACTTCTGCTAAGGAAGTGTTTGCAATAGATTTACCTGGGCTTAGTGTACCAGAATTTCCTAGGTGAACAAGTCTTAAGTATTAGAGATAACAGCATTTGCTTTTTCAAGATTAAATCTTAAACGTATAAACTGCAAAGAACATTCCTTATGCCACGGTACGGTGCGATAAGGAACAGTGCGCATGGCTTCAGTGGTCTACGTGCAAGTGTAGTTAATGCACCAGTTTTTGCCCTACATCTTGGTTTCATACGTTTCCGTCCTGTACCTTCGTTCCACTTACCATTTTCGTCCCACATCTTCATTTCACTGACCGTTTCCGTTCTATAACAATATCTTCATTTCACTGACCGTTTCCGTTCTATAACAATATCTTCATTTCACTGACCGATTCCGTTCTATAATAATATCTTCATTTCACTGACCGTTTCCGTTCTATAACAATATCTTCATTT
>NW_004797793.1:592585-593778 GCF_000002075.1 Aplysia californica
ATTCGTGGAGCAACTTATCCTATCTTTTTAACGAGTGAATCAGTATCACCCATACTTTGCACAGCAGTTTGTATTAATTTGTCTTAACCTAATCATACGTTTCCACAACAATTGAGGCTAAATTTAAAAACGTTTCTTCATAAATTTATATAAAATTAAATACTATAAATCTCCTTCATGCGGAAAATGGTGTTCACAGCACTTGCCGCTTTTCACACACATATTACGTACGCATAATAATGTGACCTAGTGTAGAATTCTGTGCCTACGTCACAGCTCACCAAGGACACTTTTTAGTGGAAAAACTAGTTGTAAGAAATTAATCTTACAGTGAACACTTTTTTTCACTAAAAGTTCTCAAAAACAAGCGTTCAATAAGCATAATCTCGTGATAAGAAAAAAAAAAAAAGAAGTGACTGACTTGCTTTTAAAAGCGATATTGTCCCATCTGTAAACTTTAAAATCTATAGAAACCACCCACTGGGTTTTTGTTATTAGTATCTATTAAGGAATTTTCTAGAATAGAGCTAACAGGGGTTCGTAAAAATATTGATCTGTGAAGACAAATTGATACAAGTTGCTGTGCAAAAGCTGGAGAGTTTATGTTAGATAGTTGAGGAGATTGACAAAACGTTGCGCCACGAATTTTTAACCGCACTATTTTTTTGGTTCATTCCCCTTCCCTTCCGCATGGTGATGTTTCCATTGCCGTTTGCATAGTTAGGCGGTCTGCCTTCAATATGGATGGTTTTCTTGCGACCTCCTGCCCCTAAATAGGCCTACTATAGTGCAGTCAAAAATTCGTGACATTACTTACTGTCAAATATCTCATTAACTATTGAACCTAGATTCTCCAAATTTTGCACAATGACTTATATCAATTGTCTTACCTGATGAGTATTTTTTCAAATACCTGTATACTGTATTTTATAAAATTCCTTAATAAATAAATACTCATTAAAAAAATTCCAGTCGATGGTTTCTGCAGATTTTAAAAAGTTTACAGCTGGAGCAATGTCGCTTTTCAAAGCAAGTCTGTCGTATTATTGTTTTCTCTGATCGCGACATTATGAATATTGAACGCATGTTTTGAGAACTTTTATATTGTAAAACATGTGTTCCCTATACTTCTAATTTAATTTCTTTTAACAAAGTTTTGCCACTATTATTGTTATTATTATTATTATTATTAT
>NW_004797793.1:593924-597772 GCF_000002075.1 Aplysia californica
GTATACAAAATGTGTGAGAGAAACAGGGAATGCTGTGAACAATTCCAAATTTCCCCTTGATGAAGATTTATAGTATTCTCTATAAATTCATGAAAAAAGTTTTTTTTAAAATCTAGCCTCATTTGTTGTGAGAAAATATGATTAAGTTAAGACAAGCTGATAAAAACTGCTGTACAAAGTATGGGGGCACATGATGAGGATAAGTTGCGTTACGAATATTTTTGATCGTACTATAATCTGATCACCTTCTCTTTAGCTTGCCATCAGATACAAAGTATATGTAGGACAACATTTGAGTCTGATGTTTGCACTGCTCTTTATCCCTTTAAACAAACATCTGGGCAAGTCAAACATCTGCTGTGATATACCCATTCCCTCGTCTTTGTCGCCTGTCCCTATCAAATTCTTTAAGTGATGACGGAAGGTTTGTACAGGAGCTGTTAACATTAACCTTCACATGAGGTGGCGTATGGACTGTGGTTATTCCATTACTGAGTTGAGGAGGAGGTATGATCTGACAGCACCCATGGTATCTGAGCAGCCTTTTCAGGACACCACTGCCACCGTTCAAGGAGAAGGGGCTAGAAAAGGTTCCCTAAAGAAGGCTCGTTACATTTACCCCCGACTGGTCTGCTGCGATCAATAGGGATGCCATAATACGGTTGAAATGATAAAAGAAAACTTATAAAAATTGTTCGCCGAAACATTCATACACTTCAGAACAATGGCTTCAGACTTATTAAAAGGATGACAGCAGTCATCACAAAGGAGCTCAGACATGATGACCTCGATAATATCGGTGAAACTAGATTTGCTGATGAAGGTCAGTTTAAAGAACTAAATAGCGGGTATAGGGCTTACTTTCTTTTGGAAGGGAAAAGATCTTTGAGAAATTAAAGCAAACTGTGTTGTCTTTGCGGTGAAAAATGATATAGCTGCCTAAGTGAAATCCTTTCCAAATATTGATGACAGGCTCATGGTTCTGAGACTTCCGATTGGCAAGACCCATCATGCAACATCTGTGAGTGCACATTATGTTGCTCCCTGAGAAGGAAGGACGGACGTATTTGTCCTCCCCCATCCCCTAAATCTCCCCCATGCTGGCTCCAAGTGCCACCACACCCCGTGACATCGCCTCAGCAGACGTGCAAAAGCATGTGAAGGGGTGGTGTAAACACGGCACCACTGGGGGTGTGACCTGTGCCTCAGGTAGACTTCTCAGATGAAGGACAACGGTCACGTGCACAAGGTCAAGGCCACCCCCACCCCCCCAGGTATTGGAGGAAGTCGGCTGTGGCTAAGCCTGGAGAGTGATGGGCGCCGCTAGTCTTCACGAGCCCAAGACTTGCTGTGTGATGACATTCCTATTAAATAAGGCACCTGGCGATCCTCTCTGTCATACAGCGACCCTACGATCGTTGTGGATTACGGATCATAGGAGAGATTGAGTTTGATTTGATTGGATGCTCCTGCGATGATCAATCAACCCAGATAATGTCAAATGTAAATTACGCTGTGACCTGGAAGTCGTCCTATGTTCTGTCTCAGCTTCTGATGAGCTGTTTGGTGGGTGACTTCAGCGCCAGAGTAGGCTCATGCTCTACTGCCCGGGCAGGTGTCATTGTTAAACATGGTGTGGGCTCATGTGACAACAATAGTCTTCATTTGTTACAGGAATTTGTAGAACATGGTTTGATCATCACTAATACAAACATTCACCTGCCAGTAAGATTCAGATCATCATAGTTGCATCCCCGCTCAAAGCTCCGACTTCTCATTGATTATAATGTTATCGTGAAACGTAAAGACACCATGAGTCCCTCGGGCCATGTGCCATGCAGAAAGTGGAACTGACCACAGACTGATTGTTAGCAAAGTCAGCCCGAGATTATATCGAAAAAGTCGTCCACAGAGGAAACTTCATCCCAAAAGACTTAAAACAAATAAACAGCAATGAAATGCTGTTTAACAAACAGCCCTCAGAGCTGTACCATGAGACCTAAATATTATACAATACCAGATTGATAAAGATCTCCATCACTTCTAATGACATGAAAAGCAATAATCTAAACGACAGACTAGAACAATATTGGCCTTCCCTGTCGTCATCATCAGGACTGGTTTGAAGAAAACAATAAGGAGATTCAGAACCTATTTTATATTATTATTATTATTATTATTATTATTATTATTATTATTATTATTATTATTATTAGGGCCTATTATTATTATTAGGGCCTATTATTATCATTATTATTAGTAGTAGTATCATTATTGTTGTTGTTGTTGTTGTTGTTGTTGTTGTTACTACTACTACTACTTAACTAACTATTATTATTATTATTATTGTTATTATTATTATTATTATTATTATTATTATTATTTTTATTATTATTATTTTTTTAAAAATTATTATTATTATTACGGTATTATTACTATTTTTATTATTATCATCATTATAATGGGGAATCATAGTAATGGTCCGTGCAGATCTGGCACTTGGCAATGATTGACCAATTAATTACATTTTAAAAAATTGTTTAGAGACTTGGAATACTTCAAACTGTCTATACATTTCAACCCTGGTGAGTTTGACTATTTTGAGATTTTACTCATTTATTGACTCGTATAACAAAACCAAAAAAAGCACACACACACACAAAATAACAGTTAATATCTCGGAATTGACTGTAAGCCTATCATAAATAAAGCGGTTGCGTAAAAGTACTAACAGAGAGTATTTAATTAAATATTTTAATGTCTCTGGTACTAATTTTGCAAAGTCCGGTGAACACCTTTATCTTGACATTATGTTTTATACTGCTTGTGCTACAACAGCATATTGTTGACAAAAATGTTTGGTTCACAGTTCACAGTTCACAGTTCACACTTTTCACACGCGAGCAATGTTTTGGAAGACAATGGAGGAGTTGCCGCAACGCAAGAAGTTTATAAAGCACAAGAAATAATTTGTTGTTGTGATTATTCGTAATCCATATATATATTGGTATGGCAGCTTTCACTTTTTTAGTTGTTGGCTTGGTGGTTATGTATAGATCTAGAATTTTACCACAATTTAATGTTTTGCAGTTGTTAGGTTTGACATCTTAGCTTGCCCGTGCCGCGAATCAAACGTATATATAGATTTCTAGGTCTAGATGTAGGTCAGGCTCTATCAAATAAGGGGGGGTGGGAACTACCGAAAAAGCGCCGATAGATCTAGATCTAGATCTGTCTAGATCTAGATCTAGATCTAATCTATATCTAGATCTAGATCTAGATCTAGAATTATACGAAGTGACTAGCCGTACTAGTACTAAGATGTCTAGATTCTAGATCTAGATATAGATCTATATCTAGATCTAGATCTAGATCTAGATATCTAGATCTAGATCTAGATCTAGATATAGATCTATATCTAGATCTAGAATCTAGACATCTTAGTACTAGTACGGCTAGTCACTTCGTATAATTCTAGATCTAGATCTAGATCTAGATATAGATTAGATCTAGATCTAGATCTAGACAGATCTAGATCTAGATCTATCGGCGCTTTTTCGGTAGTTCCCACCCCCCCTTATTTGATAGAGCCTGACCTACATCTAGACCTAGAAATCTATATATACGTTTGATTCGCGGCACGGGCAAGCTAAGATGTCAAACCTAACAACTGCAAAACATTAAATTGTGGTAAAATTCTAGATCTATACATAACCACCAAGCCAACAACTAAAAAAGTGAAAGCTGCCATACCAATATATATATGGATTACGAATAATCACAACAACAAATTATTTCTTGTGCTTTATAAACTTCTTGCGTTGCGGCAACTCCTCCATTGTCTTCCA
>NW_004797793.1:597872-604106 GCF_000002075.1 Aplysia californica
TGGAAGACAATGGAGGAGTTGCCGCAACGCAAGAAGTTTATAAAGCACAAGAAATAATTTGTTGTTGTGATTATTCGTAATCCATATATATATTGGTATGGCAGCTTTCACTTTTTTAGTTGTTGGCTTGGTGGTTATGTATAGATCTAGAATTTTACCACAATTTAATGTTTTGCAGTTGTTAGGTTTGACATCTTAGCTTGCCCGTGCCGCGAATCAAACGTATATATAGATTTCTAGGTCTAGATGTAGGTCAGGCTCTATCAAATAAGGGGGGGTGGGAACTACCGAAAAAGCGCCGATAGATCTAGATCTAGATCTGTCTAGATCTAGATCTAGATCTAATCTATATCTAGATCTAGATCTAGATCTAGAATTATACGAAGTGACTAGCCGTACTAGTACTAAGATGTCTAGATTCTAGATCTAGATATAGATCTAGATCTATATCTAGATCTAGATCTAGATATCTAGATCTAGATCTAGATCTAGATCTAGTCTCACCCGGAGTGACAATAGTGCAGGCGAGTCTTGTGGCTTTTCTCACCCGGTGCGCGTTCACCAAATTTTTCGTTCACCCTAAACCACAGAATTCTACACTGTGATAACAGAAAAATTGTAGAATTCTGTGCCGTGAACAAACGTTCCATTACAACTGTAGCCTACTAAAAGCGTACAATTTTGTCTGTGGGCAGTGGAGAGAGAGAGAGAAAAAGAGAGAGAGGAGTAGCGCGAGAATTTCCGGTCAAAACAAAATGGCGATCCGCGTAGTTCGGCTCGATTCAAAAAGTTAAATAGCCGTAGCATCTTTGTAGACAACCAAATTAATTTACTTTTGTGTTTTAACATCATTTTTTAACTTTGTTTTGGTCAATTTGATCGTCCACACCGATAGACAGTATTCAGAAAGAGACAGAGAGAGAGAGAAGAGGGGAGGAGTTGATCTTGCGAGAACTTCCGGGCGGGTGAGAATAGCCACTTTCTTGACCCTAGGCGGCCACCTCTATTCTCACCCCGGCCCGGGTGAGAATAGCGCAGGTGAGTCTTTTGGCTATTCTCACCCGGTGTGCGTTCACCGTTATAGCCTATTTAGATCTAGATCTAGATCTAGATATAGATCTAAAATATCTAGGCCAAATAATTTTGCGTTCACCCTGAACCACAGAATTCTAGGCGCTTAATCGGTAGTTCCCACCCCGCAATTGTTACTAGCCGGTTTAGGCCTCAAGAGAGGGGGGTTTCAGTAGGGCTTGCCCCCCTGTCCTAATAAAAATGTGGTTGGGGGTTTCAGAGGGGCATGCCCCCCTGTCCTAATAAAAATGTGGTTGGGGGTTTCAGAGGTGCCCCCCTGTCCTAATAAAAATGTGGTTGGGGGTTTCAGAGGGGCATGCCCCCCTGAATTTTACCATAAATTGATGTTTTGCACTTGTTAGGTTTGATATCTTAGCTCGCATCAAACGTATAGATCTCGATGTAGGTCAGGCTCAAAATAAAGGGGGGGTGGGAACTACCGAAAAAGCACCGAATTCTACACTGTGATAACAGAAAAATTGTAGAATTCTGTAGAATAGTTCAGGCATTGCAAACTAAAAACCTCATTTACAATTCAGCCATTGATAATTAATAAGTACGGCTAGATCTAGATTTCTAGCCTTATCGCCTTATTGTCTAGCCGTCCTTAAGTACGGCTAACCAAGAAGTCTAGCCGTTCTTCTGCCAGTCTAGCCGTACTTAGGCCCTATTAACATTAGAAAACAGGTCTCATTTAATAGTAATTATTTTGGTTTAAAATACATGCGCTGTCATTAAGGCAAGCACCTGGTTTCGTCTCAAATTTGAAATACAAATACTATACTTTAGGTACTGCAAACTAAAAATTTATTTCGAAGTGATTATTCGGACTCGAGTCCGAATATGAAAAAATGTTATTCGGACTCTGATTCTTGTCCAGCATGACATCACTTCCGACTTCCTGAGACTCGTGAATCCGGCTTCCTGTCCTGCCTCACACGTGACTCGCCTCAGGCTGGGTAGAGACCGGGATCACTTCGGGCAAAAAGGCGTTTTGTGCAGGAGCCGAGTTTTAATCTTATGATGAATTTGAGGCCGGCCTGAAAAGTTAGAGCGCTTCTAATAAAAATGTTTATTTGTCAAGAGGTTATCAGTTCTGGCAATTAAAGATGGCTCGTTAGCGTGTGTCGGGGTTGGATGGGCGGCCTGCACACGTGTGGCTGTGTGCGTGTCGGGGAGGGTGGGGGGGGGGGGGGGCACTATCGGTCCGGGCTTTGAACGTCGCATACGCGTCAGTCTTTTTCCCCTCGGCAACTGATCATTATTACAATAATAAGCTTGTCTTGACGTAGATCTACGTAATGAATTGTGCGCTGGTCTATGGAATCAAAAGTTGCCATATGCTCAGCTCTACACAGCAACACAACTTTTTCTTGGTAAACAATCGAGATGACACAGGCTTGTGTATTTGAACGAATCTGTCTTTTTTTTTTTATACAGCTCATAATATGCAGGTGCCAGGTGGTCTGCTAATCTTCAATTCTACCTTTTTCTACAACAAAGAAAGTGGGAAACGTGGGTGGGGGGGGGGCGTATCAATGAGGCGGCGGGCATTGGATCGGCAGATAAGGTGTGGGGGAAACTAAAAAATGGCGGAAAATTGGAAGCACTGAACGTTAGATCTATAGAACGAAGACACTTCCTTTTTTCCGGACCCGAGTCCGAATAACATTTTTTCATATTCGGACTCGAATCCGAATAAGAAATTTTTTTATTCAGACTCGAGTCCGAATATGAAAAAATGTTATTCGGACTCGAGTCCGAATAAGAATTTTTTTTATTCGGACTCGAGTCCGAGTATGAAAAAATGTTATTCGGACTCGAGTCCGAATAACGACGGCCAATTTATTTACTATTCGGTAGGCCTATTTTTTTTGGAAGTGGTTATTCGCACCTGGTGTGCGCATAAGTATTAATATTTTTCGCACCGGGTGTGCGCATAAGTATTAGTATTATTCGCACCGGGTGTCCGCGAAACTAGTCGGTCTTGGCCTATATAATAAGCTTACCTGCGTGGCATTTTCATTTTTCAAAACAGAGCCCTGAGGGAACCTTGCCAGTAGCGTTCTGTTGGCCCCAAGGCTATTGCATCGCAAATCTGAAATTACTCAACACCTAGTTCTAGTTTTTCTAGATCTATTCAGCATGGAAGTGGGAGCCAAGTTTAAGAGCTTTTCAGAGTTCACAGAGGCTCTGAAAGAAAGAGTATGAAAGTACTAATAACACAAAATTTGTGGTGACCCGATCCACCAAAATTGGCCAAACAGACCCCTTGAGTGCTGTTTATGTGTGTACCAGTCGATCGGGTTCCAGTGCAAGCAGGGGCAGCGCCACTATTATTGTATTCTTTAAATTAATAAACAATTTTTTAAAAAAAGATCAAAGGTGCAAATATAAAATGCACCCTGTACAGGTTCTATCTAAAGGTACACACGTGTACATTTAGGCAACTTGAGGGGGGGGGGGGGGTGTCCTGGGAAAGATGACAAGAGGGGTGGGGTCATTTGTGAACAGTCCTTAAAAGTAAAACTGCTGTCATCCGGCCATAAATAATATGATGTGTTACTACAGAGTTACTACATTAAGTTGATTTTGGATCTCATTTGTCACACCCAGGTATCCCATCTTTAGTTTTAGGCTAAGGGTGTTAATTTTGGAAAGCACTAGGAATAGGCCAGAATTGTTCCCAGTGTCACTGGGATGAGGCCAAGAAACTATTCCCAATGACACTGAGAACAGACAGGCCCATTAGATGTCTAGATCTATCGTTCCCATAATGATCTACATGATATGGGCATGATGATGATGGGTTACTAAATACTAGACTATACACATGTATTTTTCTTTATCTAATGTGGATCTAGATATTTAAGAGTAGATTCTGGTGTGAGTGGAAGAATTTTTTTAAAAAGAAAGGAATGGTTATTCTATGCTTGCTTGTAATTATTCATCATGTACATCTACATTAGATCTAGATCTAATAAACTACGGATTTTGGAGACCACGGTACAGGACAGGTAAAAATCCTTCCCAATTCTCCCTTTCTTCTAGAATCTAGGCTTCGGTCAAGTCTTGGCCCAAGTAAGCGTAGAGAAGAAAAGTCTGAACTTAATTGAGAAGAGAGCCTACAGTACACGTTAGAAACGAATCTAGATACCTCCACCATGTCTCCCCCTCTTTTCACTGGTCAGGTAAACTTCACCCGCGCCTCTATCGTCTCTCATTAGTCTCATGGTACCTCTTAGGCCTAGCCAAGGCTGGCAATGTGGGGCCACTAAAGTAAAGTTCTTGGGCAGAGCAAACTATAAAATGTTCCTTGTCCACTTTTCTTTGTTTATAATATAATTGATCTGCATGTGGCTGCCCCCCCCCCCCCCCCCCCGACTGTCGAATACTAAATCTATTTATAGTATCCTAATAACTCAAGTGCTGAATGTGCGGTCCACCAAAAATAAAAATTAGTGTACTACGACTAATTCAGAAAACCAGGAACCTGCTGGTCCATCCTCCAATTCTGGTCTCCCTCCGCTGCCTCCCCCTCAAAAGAAAAAAAGCAAAAATAAGCGACATGTAGATCTAATCAAGAAAATCAGGAACCTACTGGTCCATCCTCCACTTCTGGTCTCCCTCCACTGCCTCCTCCTAAAAAGAAACAGCGGCTGGGATCAAGTAATACTGATATATATAATTATAATAGTGAGAACCCTGCGCCTGTTCCTGCGGTAAATGTCCTCATCCGATGCCTAGATATTCCGGACTTCGATCTCTTCAATGATTCGGATTATAACAAGTCCGTTTACAACTTTGTCTCATCCCCCCTTCTCTCTCTTCATCTCTCTCTCTAGTGTTGTGGTGGTCCAAGAATCGATTCCAGAACCGATTCCTGCGATTATTGCTGCTGAGAAAAAGAACCGATCCCTTTTTCGAAAACTAACGATTCTCAATTACTCTATTTTTATCTTATTTTTTCTTTAAAGAATGTATTAAAAAAAAAAAAAATGTTGGTGTTTTGCTATGTTCTGAAATCGAGGTTTTCCTGAATCTTGAAGACTTAAGAAAAAGTAGTCGGGATGCAAAGTCATTGTCAAAGATTATATTGATCTAGTATACAGTGTCAAAACTTATTCGTTGCTTTCGCCTTTTACTCATTCATCAGTTGTTGTTTTTAAATTATAATAATATTCCCTCTTCTTTCAATTCAAAATCTAAAACTGTAACGTCTGCCCACGAGGCTCTATATTATAGACTCTCATTTCTCGGTGTAGGTCAGTGTTGGTCTCTGACTTCATACTGTAGAGATTGGGTGGGGTAGTGCCTGGGGTAGTGCCATCCCACCCCAAGTAATCAAAGGGATCGGACAACTCGTTACTCGCCGGAAGTAGTCATGGGTGTCGCTACTCGGCGGAAGTAATTGCAGGGATCGGACTAATCGTTACTCGCCGGAAGTAGTCATAGGTATCGCGACTCGGCGGAAATAATTGCTGGGGTCGGAGTAATTGCTACTTGCCGGAAATAAAACATCTTATTCGGACCAGACTTATTCGGACCAGAGTCCAAATAGATAAAACCTGTATTCGGACACAAGTCCGATGAGATAAAAAATTCAAGCAGACTCAAGTTCGAATAGAGCTGGCCTTAGGTAAAAATCCGCCGACGACAGTTTTATTGGTGGGTGGTTGGCGGGTGCTCTTGTGTGGTTTGCTTCTTCTTTCCTATCAAACATCTATCGTCTAATTATCTCCCCTCCTTTTTTTGTGTTTGTAACTCCCTTGTAACACCTCTAATCTTCGGCACTTATATGACCTTATTGTGTTGCAAGTGCCGTAAAACTTTTACTAAAACTAAAGTTTTATTATATAACCTCCTTACACTTACATAACTCTCGTAGAAGCCAAGTCCGATAAATAAAACATTTTTTTCATACCCGAGTCTGAATAGATAAAACTCATATTCGGAATCGAGTCCGAATCAATAAAAAATCTAATCAGACTCGAGTCCGAATAGAGCTGGTATTAATATTTACTTTTTCAATTGTCTATCGCAGTGGGTGTCTTGGAGAAAAAATGTGTGTGTGTGTGGGGGGGGGGGGGGGGGGGTTTTATATTATTTTTGCCCCAATTTCATTGCGTGCGATCATGACGGTTTCAACTGCTTATTATTTTC
>NW_004797793.1:604206-605148 GCF_000002075.1 Aplysia californica
GACTGTCGAATACTAGATCTATTTATAGTATCCTAATAACTCAAGTGCTGAATGTGCGGTCCACCAAAAATAAAAATTAGTGTACTACGACTAATTCAGAAAACCAGGAACCTGCTGGTCCATCCTCCAATTCTGGTCTCCCTCCGCTGCCTCCCCCTCAAAAGAAAAGAAGCAAAAATAAGGGACATGTAGATCTAATCAAGAAAATCAGGAACCTACTGGTCCATCCTCCACTTCTGGTCTCCCTCCACTGCCTCCTCCTAAAAAGAAACAGCGGCTGGGATCAAGTAATACTGATATATATAATTATAATAGTGAGAACCCTGCGCCTGTTCCTGCGGTAAATGTCCTCATCCGATGCCTAGATATTCCGGACTTCGATCTCTTCAATGATTCGGATTATAACAAGTCCGTTTACAACTTTGTCTCATCCCCCCTTCTCTCTCTTCATCTCTCTCTCTAGTGTTGTGGTGGTCCAAGAATCGATTCCAGAACCGATTCCTGCGATTATTGCTGCTGAGAAAAAGAACCGATCCCTTTTTCGTAAACTAACGATTCTCAATTACTCTATTTTTATCTTATTTTTTCTTTAAAGAATGTATTTAAAAAAAAAAAAATGTTGGTGTTTTGCTATGTTCTGAAATCGAGGTTTTCCTGAATCTTGAAGACTTAAGAAAAAGTAGTCGGGATGCAAAGTCATTGTCAAAGATTATATTGATCTAGTATACAGTGTCAAAACTTATTCGTTGCTTTCGCCTTTTACTCATTCATCAGTTGTTGTTTTTAAATTATAATAATATCCTCTTTTCTTTCAATTCAAAATCTAAAACTGTAACGTCTGCCCACGAGGCTCTATATTATAGACTCTCATTTCTCGGTGTAGGTCAGTGTTGGTCTCTGACTTCATACTGTAGAGATTGGGTGGGGTAGTGCCATCCCACC
>NW_004797793.1:606054-616018 GCF_000002075.1 Aplysia californica
GTTTGTGTTAATGTAGGTTTGATCATGGTGGGATGGACTTTATGATAACAGTTGGAACGTATGGAGATGCCATGTCCCTTCTCTTCTTCCTTCCTAGATGTGAAACAAAAGAAATGAAAAAGAACGAATAATGGAAAACAGAGGCTGATGGTAAGACGATGAAAACATCGCCAAGTTTCTGGGAGAAGCCAGCACACGCCATTTTGAAAATCAAAAGAAGGAAACCGGAATCGGCGGGTCCATATGCAAAAAATTCCACGGAAGCCGGAGAGGCAGAATAATATAATTACAAGATTATTGGCACCCGGACCTGGGGGCAGAATGACTTCTTTCAAGAAAAAAAAACTGAACCGAAACAAAACGAAAACACAAAAAAACAACATTTGAATAAAGTTCTTTTGTCATTGTTGACTATTGATCTATTCTATTGCATAGAGCATAGCACTCACAAACAGAAAGAAGTTAGCAGCAAGCTCTATTCCACAACGAAGTGACTATTCGGACTTATGTCTGAATTACCTCCCGTTGCTATTCGGACTCAAACTTTCATGTGCTTGTCTAGTATGGGATGTCCATTTGGGGATCGGGTCGGGTCTGGATGGTCGACTGCATTGTCGCCTGAAAATAGACACGTTTGTTTTTGAGGCGACGAGTCGGACACGATAGGCTTGTGCCACGATAGCCGCTTTGTGCCCTCAGTCTGGCTAGTAAACCGCCCCAACCCGACCCGACCCCCCAATTTGTATTTTGTCCTGATTTTATTTGAACTTCGTGTAAAGTATTCTGTTTGAAAAACTTTCCCTTTAGACCACTGTTACTTTGAATAGCTGACTTTTGTTCCCTCTGGAAGGGTTTTAAGTTTTCTCTTCTTAGTTTCTAACTGGACTTCCAATTGATCAATGATTTTGTCTTTCTCGTCAAATAAAGCGGGTTTAGACTACCTATTGACAGACTTTTAAGACTTTATAATCCTTAGTTGTTCTGAAACTTTTTAGACTAACTATTGACAGACTTTATAATCCTTAGTTATTCTGAAACTTTTTAGACTACCTATTGACAGACTTTATAATCCTTAGTTGTTCTGAAACTTTTTAGACTACCTATTGACAGACTTTATAATCCTTAGTTGTTCTGAAACTTTGATATTCAGTTTTCTCTGTGCTTTGAGCTCAGTTTGCCTTTGTTATGTAGTATTTACAGATTTTGCAACTGCTGTTCTCTTTACTAATACTTTTCTTAATTTGTGTTGTGTTGTGTAGCCGCGGGAGACAATTCAGACTCGGGTCCGAATAGCTAGCCGCGGCCATCCAACAAATCTTTAATATCACTACAAGATCTTTGCGGGCACAGGCTAACCCTAACCACTTACATCATTTCAAATTCAAGTTCATTAAAAACTTGTGCTTCATTTAAGATTAATATTTTATCTAAAGCAATTGTGTTAAAGTTAAAGTGGTGGTGATCTGACCTGAAAAACACTCTTTGACTTTGGGCTGATGAGTCAACAAGTATGTGTAAAATGGGCAACCACCAAAAGGGGAGAAAAACTTTGATTAGTCCTAAATTTAAACTAGCTTAAATAGTCAAAAATGCAGCCCTAGGCTGTAAAAGTACTACACTGTAGGCTGATAGTACAGTAGTCGAGGTCTATTTATGAATTTTTATCTGGAACTTGGATGCCGGTAAAGGTAAGGAAAATATAAAACTTAAAATTGAAAAATCAAAATTCTTTAAAATAGAAATCAAATGAAAGGGAAAGATTTGAATTTGTTTTCTTTTTTTTTACCTTTGCAGAGTAACGACAAAGAGGATATCATGGCGGGCTCAGACAGCTCAAACAACAATAATCATGTGGTGAAAAACCTCTCTGGCGAATCGTCTTCTTGTGATCTTAGAAGCGACTCAAAGACTATTACCGATGACGCTGTTGTTCCCGTAAAGGATGACAGTGCTGGATCTGCGCAAATTCCTGGGAAAGAACTAATTTGTGATTTCCAGAATTTGGAGACTTTGATTTTGCTGAAAATAGAAAACAATTGTAAATTGTTGTCAGGCCTCAAAGACATTAAACCTCCTCCTATTGAGCCCATTTTTGTTCATCAAGAAGGACCGGAGGAGCCAAAAATAGACTCTGAAGATGTGAAACCTTATACTTATAGTCAAGATGGTCAATTTATTCCAAAGGAAAATCTCTGTGATATCAAACCATTGTTTGAGTCTGAGGATGTGAAATCTTATACTTATAGTCAAGATGATCAATTTATTCCAAAGGAAAATCTCTGTGATATCAAACCATTGTTTGAGTCTGAGGATGTGAAACCTTATACTTATAGTCAAGATGATCAATTTATTCCAAAGGAACATCTCTGTGATATCAAACCATTGTTTGAGTCTGAGGATGTGAAACCTGTTGTTGAAGACGAGGGTACTATCAGAGAAGGAGAGGGGGAGGATCAGTCACACAATTGTCTGAAAGAAGAAAATTGTACATCAGTGGATAAAGCTTTTGTGACAAGAGGAAACGGACAACGGCAAACATTTCTTGAGGTGGGGGAGACAAACTGGAAGACAGTCGTTGGTCATGGAGGTTCTCAAGGAAACAAACAGCCCAGTTTCAAAGTTCTGTGTAATGTCAGTAATGTCAGAGGCAATGTCAGAGACTATTTAAAGCCAGCAGGTGAAATTGTACAACAGACTGGTGAGCCAAACTCCTTGTGTGGTTTGGAAAAAGATTATACATCTCTCCTCAAACGAGAATGTTTTGTGAGCATCGAAAGGTTGAAGATTGAACCTCAGTCTGAACAGTTGCAGGGTTTACAATTAGACGTGAAACCAAAATTAGAGGATTTATTTGTGAAACTGTCAGAGGGCGAGGGAAAAGAGCTCTCAGATGTAAGAGAGATAGACAGAGGAGCAGGGGACGGGCAGGGAATAAGTGTTGGTCAGACATCAGGTGGCAATTTTAGCGGTCTAGCTGTTGAACAACTACTGCGAATCTCCGATGTGAGAAGTCTGCGTAACACTGGAGCAGAGAACTCACTTCAAGAAACTTCTGATGCCGTACTGAACGGTTTCTTTTCATCCATCTCCGATGATCCAAAACATGTTGGAGAATGTCGTGCAACACAATTGACGTGCCAAAAGGACAGGAGACGAGATAAAAGTTTGTTCATCAGTGAGGTGGATTCCAGCAGCATAGATGACATGACATCTGCCCAGAGTTATTGTGAAGGTATGATGATGTTAACATTAATCTACTGACAACGGCTGTGGAAGCTGGTTCTGTCCTTCGGATATCTTTTTTGGGATGTGGACAAATGTTCCAGTTTTTATGAAAGGGTTACCTTATTTCGGCTATTTTTAGCCCCAAAAAAGCGTCCATAATTTATAAGCTAGATATGTGATCCACCATGTAAGCTAGCCCCGTGGTAATGTGTAGGTAATTAACACATCAACAAAGTCCAAATTAATTGAATCACATAGATTTAGAATTATATTATGTAGTCCTTACATAATTTTAATGATATGCATGAATGGCATTTGTATAGATGGCAAGCTCCTTCTCAACAGCCAGCTGTGCACGCTTTACACAATCATAACCCAAGCTGACTTGATTTTGATAGCACATTGTACTGAAAGCATTGTGAAACAATCTCAACTGCCTGGGAAGCATAGTGTGCAAATTTCAAACTGCTGTTTTTACTGGTGCTGATACACTGACGCACTGATTTAAAGATCTTTCACTGTCTAGGGCCAACCTGGGCTGAGAGGAAAGTAGAACATCCTAGCTGAAAGACTGAGATACCGGTACTTGATAAGAATTCTCCTCACACTTGAGTCGAACTTGGGTCTTCTCTGTGTGATGGTGAAGCACTTTACTACTACACCACAGATAACAGTCTCACTGTGTCTGCTGTCATGAAACCCAAGGCTCCGTGTCAACTTTTATTAATGATTATCAAAGTTCTCAGCTCATTTCTCAGTTTTTACTCAAGTCTTCTTCTGTTTTATTTTAATTCGTTTTTTTTTTAGCCATACCGGTAGTCATTTTATTTTTATCAACTTTTCATAAGGCTGAAAGTTTTATCGACAAGTTGTAGACTTATTTATTATGTTGGACTATTGTGTGGATAGTTGATATATAATAATAATAATAAATATAGCATTTGTTTAGCGCATATCCCCGCTCGGCAGCAAGCTCTATGCGCTTTACACCTCAACAGACTATAGAACACTCCGAAACATTCTCAGCTTCCCTGGATGGTAGCATACTGTGCAAGCAGCTGATTAAGCAATCTAAACACTAACAAACTGACAAGATCTTTCACCGTCTATAACTGGTTACCCATTCCCATCTGCTTGAAGTGAGGAACATTTGTGTGAAGTGCCTTTCTCAAGGATACAACGTCGGGTCCCTGATGGGATTCGAACCCACGCCCTTGCAGTTGGGAATCTGAGAAGAAAAAAACCCAACAATTATAAAGCATTTTTGAACTTGAGTTGTCCGGGGCATTTTCCACAAAGCTGTCCACCCGCTTGGGTCTGTCATGTAAATGGAAGAGATTAATGTTCTACTTTTATGCCCTTTCTCTTATATCTTTTTGTTTTGAAAGAGGAATTAAATCCATATTAAAGAGCCATATGCAACCCCATCTGCATGAAGTATTGTGTAAATCACATTCATTTTCAATTTGAATTTCTTTTTAAAAATAGTTACTTCAAGGAGCTGTCTACTTTAACTTTAACTATGAATTTTTATTTATGAGCCCTCCCAAGTGCTATACACGTTAAGGCAGAGGCAACTAGCTATTAATGAATTAAAATCAATGTTTTCATTTTCTTTATGATGTGAATCTTTTTTTATACTTTTGTATATGTGCATCAAAGTATATATATATATATTATAAAACGGTCACTTTTAAAAATTCCTCTACTTTACGTTTATACTATAATATTCATGTTCACTTTCCTTAAACTGTGTTCTAAATTTTTCACAGAGAGACGACGAAATTCTTACAGGATAACACGCAGAGGCAGTTCACTAACACACAGAGGCAGTTCACCGGGCTCATCAAAACTGGGGCAAAACCCTCGGCTGCCCGGGAAAGATGATGATGTTGTGCGAGGAATATCTCTGGAAAATTCCTGTCCGGGTGTGGAGAAGGACAGTAATCCTTGTCGTGAGGTAGCTGGTGGTGCCCACGTTTACTCTGATCAATCAGGTTGTAATTTTGATGTTGGTTTAAAAGAATGTTACGTCTCCTTAGTTAGACTGAAAGATGGTCCTAATTTTAGTGAGGTGCAAACATGTGCTCTTGAAATCATCCCTCATAAAGAGCAGGGCAGACCAGTAGAAGAACTGTGTAATGTACAGGGACAGCATAAGTCTTGTAAATGTTGTAGGAAGAACTGCTCTTCCTGTTGGGGAGGAGATGATAACAGGGAAGGGCAGCTGAAGAGCCAAGACGGCGTGTCTGCTTCTGGTTCTGTTAGTTCTCCAGGCTCTCCATGCACCACGGTGCCAGAAATGCGCAAAGGAAGACGTTTGGATCAACACAGCTCGAAAGTCCTCGATAGTTCAGGATCTGGGGCTGGCAGTACAGGACAGAGAAAGCTGAAGTTGCGCAAGCGTAAAGTTTTCTTTTCTGATATGGCACAGACCTCTGACACACACAGCACGGAAAGAGCAGAAGTAGGAGAAAAGCCCTTTAAATGTCAGGTGTGTGGTGGGGAGTTTACTCGGGAAAATGACCTACAGAAACATAAGGAAACACACACAGGAGAAAAGCTCTTCAAGTGTCCAATTTGTGATGCCCGTTTTGCCAAGAGTCGTATTCTACAGAAGCACAAAAGAACACACACAGATGAAAAACCTTACAAATGTAATGCTTGTGGTATGGGCTTTTCTCAGAACTGTGATCTGCAATGTCATGAAAGAACACACACTGGAGAAAAACCATACATGTGTGATGTGTGTGGTTGTGGATTTTCGAAAAGTTTTAACCTCCAGAGGCATATAAAAACACACATGGGAGAAAAACCTTTCAAGTGTGAAGAGTGTGGTGCCAAATTTACTGAGAATAGTAGCCTAGAGAGGCATGCAAGAATACACACTGGGGAAAAACCATTCAGGTGTGAAGTTTGTGGTGCAGGCTTTGTAGAAAGATATAAACTACAGAGTCACAAAAGAACTCACACTCAAGAAAAGCCGTATAAATGTGACATTTGTGATGTAGCCTTTGCTGAAATTTCCAGGCTTCAGGCTCACAAAAGAACGCATACTGGAGAAAAGCCGTACAAGTGTGAAGTTTGCGGTAAAAGGTTTGCGCAGAGTGGCGATTTGCGCAGTCACAAAAGAACTCATACTGGGGAAAAGCCTTACATCTGCGAAATTTGTGGTGCTGGATTTGCGCAAAATAGCAGCCTACAAAAACATTTGAAAACGCACTCTGAGGAAAAGCCATTCAAGTGCGGAGATTGCGATGCAGTGTTTGCTCAGAGGATCCACCTTCAGTGTCACAAAAGAACACACACAGGAGAGGAACCATTCAAATGCACCATTTGTAAGGCAAAGTTTGTTCAGATTGGCCACCTTATACGGCACAAGAGGACACATACGGGAGAAGAACCGTACGTATGTAAAGTATGTGGTGCGAAATGTGCAGATAGCGGCAACCTGCAAAGACACAAGAGGATTCACACCGGTGAAAAGCCTTATGAGTGTGGTGTTTGTGGTAAACGGTTTCGCGACAGAAGTCACTTATCAGGCCACAAAGCAGCACATATTGGAGAAAAGCAATTCAAATGTGATGTTTGTGGAAAAAGCTATGCACGCTTGTATCTGCTTCAGGATCACAAAACAAAACACACGGGAGAAAAGCCATACAAGTGCGATGTTTCTGGGAAAAGGTATACACGCAAATATCTCCTTGTGAGTCACAAAGAAAAACATCCTGAGAAAAAGGGCAACAAGTGGGACATTTATTGTAGTCGTCTCTTGCGGGATGAAAAAAGAAATACTTACAGGAAAAAGAAAGAGAAGTAAATGAGATATTTGTGGTGTATGGTTCTTGAGAGAATGGAAGTTCACAGAGTTGTAAAAGAACACGTATGAAGAAGAAAATAAAAATAATAAATTTTGTCTTTCATGCAGTTTCTTTAAAAGACTTATCTTTTTAAGACTTTGAATTTTAAAAGAAGGTTGTTGGGTTTTTTTACTTGGGTTCTGCATTATCCGCATTACATGTACATTGTATTATATTATGGGTAGTTTGTATGACAACTGATACCTGTATTGTAATGGTTAGGTGCTTGGCAGTCACACTCATTAGATGTTAGTTTGATTCTTATGTGAGGTGTGAGATGTTTTATCATGCACATGACATGGACCGACTATACATCAAACTTGAATTTTTATTTTTTATATATATTAAAATAATATATTGAGTTTTTTCATTACATTCTGTGCACTGTTTTGCTACAGCAGTTTCTTTTTGTTTTCTTGTGAGTAGGCTTACTTGTATTTGAATAACTTTACAGTGGACTCCGCTGAAATTGAACACGGTTAATAATTAAAAAACAACAGTAAATTGAACTAAAACAGAATGTTAGATTTTTTTTTAAAATCTTCTATTTGAGCAAGCTCTCTAAACCAAGAACCCTGTAGAAGTGTAGTAAATCCGGCCTTTCAGCAGATCTATGTCAAAAGAGAGCATTTCTTTCATTGCTAACATACGACTCGTACATACCTGGATACCTGAAGGTGTCATCTCTGACTCAGAGGTTGACATGTAATGACCCTCCATCTTTCACGGTCGCGAGCTGCCATATCCAGGCCAGTCCATGTTCTTATGTTGTCCGTCCATTTTATTCTTTGCCTTCCTCTTGCTCTCCAGCCCCTCATCTTTCCTTCAAGCACCACTTTCACAATCACAATGGTCTCGTGTCGTTTCAAGTGGCCATAGTACAATTGTGTTTTTCTACATTTTATTTTATTCAGCAGGGTTTGTCTTGTGTGTAGAATCTGACTTACCTTATTGTTTTGTCTTTTTTGTTTTCCGACTTATTCTGGCCATTCTAGTACTACAGTAGCACATCTCAAACGCATTTATTTTCTTTTCTTCTTTCTTTGTGAAAGTTCAGGTCTTTGCCATATATAGGAATATGGGGAAGATGTAGCATCCCGGCATTTGGTTTCTTAAAGGCAGAGATACATGTAACATGTAGTTGTCTTGGTTTAAATAGTGTGTACATTTGGCTGAATCTTGTTTTTGGAGTCACTATTCTTATGTTTACCATGTATTTCTTTTTCACTTCTTCCATCATCTGTGATTGTTGCCCCTTGATACTTGAGTTGGTGCACTTGTTTGATTCTCTCCCCTGCAATGGTTATGTTTGTTGTTTAAATATAAATGTGTATGTGGTTGGCGGGTGCTCTGGTGTGGTTTGATACTTCTGTCCTATCAAACATCTATCTTCCTTATCTCCCCTTCTTCTTTTTTATGTTTGTTACTCTCTTGTAGCACCTCTAATATTCTGGCGCTCGTATGACCTTATGCTGTTGCGAGCGCCGTAAAACCTCTAATGGGTAATTGCTGCTGCATTATAAGTTAGCTAATTTCTCATAAATTTATAAGTAGAGTCTTTACTTTGAGGTACGGGATGTGCCTACGATTGCTTACCTTATACAGTTCAGGAATATAACATGCATCAAAACTGTTTTAGTATTTTAAGATAGACTTTATAATGTTACCTATTCAACGGGTCCCATTACGATCTAGTTCTAGATACAAATTTTTTCGTGCAATGCCCTCAAACTCTTGAAACATGAAACAGTGTGTCTCACCTGGCTGTCTCTTGAATCTCATATTTGTCCTCAAACCTCTGACAATGGAGCATTTCTTTCAGTGGAAGAAAATGAGAAATGTTTTAAGGAAGAAGGGGCTAAATCAAATAAATCTGGCTAATAGGGTGCATTGCATGCTCCAGCAAATCCTAATCCTACGAATAGCTCTCAAAACGTGCAGAGACCACCCTGGTTTTTGTGGACTGGTGGCTTGTCAGTGTCGTGGTGGAAGGTGGTGCCGCCATTGCCAGGTTCCAGCATACAATCAAATCCAATATGTATGGACCAGGTCGTATTTAATACTTGTACCTCCATACATAAAATTCCACCCCGAGAAGGGAAACTTCATTATAATGGGCCACTGCCAAAAGGTCGCCACTTCCACAGCAGCAAATACACCAAAGTTTAAACTCTCATATAATAATATGCTTGTACATGTACATTCGAAGCATGCGCATATTTCTATCAATGGCAAAGACCTGGACTTTCACAAAGAAAGAATAAAACACCCTTGCGCTGCATGAAATTATGTTGGTTAGATAACTTTGTTGAGATGCACCTTATTTCTTTATTCTTCCACTCTATATTACGATATTCTGTTTAAAAAGATGATAAATGTACTTTGTCAGTTTTTACTTTTACAATTACATGCCTTCACTGTATTTCACTGGGAAGAAATTGATATCTTTTGTACATGTATAGCATTGTATAGACCTGGCTTTCAAATATGATGAAATTTTGTAGAATTGTCATTTACCATATCACGGGATTTGGAAATAAAACGTTAAGATACATTTATAACTAACAGATTTTTGACGTAGCCTACAGAATAAAATGTTTTCTTGTGTAAAGCAATAATATACTGGGATTTATTTATTTAAATTAGCGGTATATAATATTATCCCTGGAAATGGTAAAACTACAGTTAAATCTGATTATACAGCCACCTTTACGATGAGCATGAAGTTGGCGTTTTAAAGGTGTTCCTCTGTTAACTTGCCCTGACGGCACGTCATCAAGTGAAGTGATTTTGCTGTGTGATCTGTGTTTGAAAAATGTCACTCCGTTGGTGAATTATTAGTAGTACGTACATGATATAATCATATAATATATAGAGCA
>NW_004797794.1:0-976 GCF_000002075.1 Aplysia californica
ACTGTTTGGAACTGTAGCGTTTCTTTATAAATATTTACTGCGGACATTTTTTGGACCGATTGAACTATATTGTATACGAACAATCTTTGGTAGGCCTATACTATAATTATAGATCTATATAATATCCGAAATTTGCGGAAAGGATGTGATTCCAGAGTGTTCGGAGAAATAGTGCCAAGCTTTATTTTCCCGAACGTTCGGAGAAATAGTGCCTAGCTTTATTTTTTTTCCCGAACGTTCGGAGAAATAGTGCCCAGCTTGATTTTCCCGAACGTTCGGAGAAATAGTGCCGGCCTATTTTTTTATTCGGGCCTAGATTTCTACATTCATTGACGTTTTGGACCGGGATGGGAAACCCGTTTTGTCATTTTTCAAAACTTTATGGACTTTTTTTTACTGCCGAATAATCTGTTATGAGACGCGTGTACGTGTACAACAGTCTTGTTGACCAAAGGGGCATAATTTTTTATATTCAACATATTGTACAAAAGTGTAGGAATAGTCTAATTAGTAGGTCTGTATACCAGATACCGTACATTTTTTTCCTGTCCTGAAATGTAGGCCTACTCTAGACTAAGTTCGAATTCAAATTCTTAATCTTCAAGTTCATATAACACCCATCGATCATGATTTGGGATCATTTGGGCATCCTTCGAATTCTATTTTTTTCTCTTGAAAGTGGTTCGAACGTGCATCTCGAGAGAGATTTATCACCCTAGGCTCTATATGATAGCCTACTATAAAAATAAGCTTATATTATTACATTACTATTATAATAAATATAGACATAGGCTAGCTATACATATAGGCATACATGAGGTCCTTAGACCAACACGCTGAACGTTGTTGCATTTTGTTCGAATCCTCTTTTTTCAACGCCAAGTTTAGAAGGAAACAAATTTCGATGGAACCACACACACACACACACACACACACACACACACACACACACACACACACACACACACACACACAT
>NW_004797794.1:1076-2257 GCF_000002075.1 Aplysia californica
TTATTTTCCCGAACGTTCGGAGAAATAGTGCCTAGCTTTATTATTTTTTTCCCGAACGTTCGGAGAAATAGTGCCGGCTTTATAATTTACGGAACAAAAATCCGGGCGGGCACAGCCGAACAACCAAGGGTGAAACATTGAGATCATTGAACTACCCGTCGCGTCAAAGATCAGCCACTCTCGTTAATGTGGTTACATACGCGTTGTAAAACTCAATGAAACGGTCAAATGTTTGCTCCAGACGGGATCACACCGAGGTGTGAACTGACCGACGCGTTTGTTTTCGCCAAACATCGCACTCGCATCTGAGTCTGAGCTCTCCACCTTCCACCTAAATTTACATCACATACTGGGTGGGCAGAGCCTACACGTTTGCCCCAAGCGGAATCACATCAAACTGTGATTATTGCAAGGAGTTTAGAACTACTTTTAATCTCCTTGGATTATTGTGAACTCTTCCCCGACCATTGCAACAGTTTTAACTGTTGTCTCTATTCCCAGATTTGAGAGACTGAACTGTGATCACTTGATCACAACGTAATGGTGCGAAGCGACAAAGGCGGAAAAACTCGCTCAGAGAGGGAAAGCTATACATTTTGAACGGGTGAAGGGGAGGGGCAACTGGATAAGCGAATATCTTGAGACTCACGATAGGATAACAAGGGAAAATGGCATGCCTCATGTACTGTGATTGGTTATCAAGGTTGACCACTCTTTGCTCGCCATACCCACCCAGGGGTTACGTCAGTTCATTTCTGAGTGAAAGGAGGCCATTTTTCGATTGTAAGCCTTAACATTGGAGTCGCCGTAGATTCTTCCCTTGATGAGTCGTCTTAGATCCCGTTCGCATAAGATTAAGATCCCACATTTTCCTTGCTTCTTAGCACCGGGATCTAAGGAGAAGACAGCTGGATAAGATGAATCGACAGGGGGGCTCTCGAGGTCTTAGGATTACGGTGTTCGCCTCTCGTTCAACCAATAGGTCCCGGGTTCGAAACCTGACAGCGAAGGAAAATGTTCTCCTTTCACCTCTTTTCCTGCTCTCTAACCGTGTTCTGTCATCTGATTTCGTCTTCATTGCCGAGGAGAAGTCTGTCACATTTTAAAGTGTGCACATTTTGAAGCTCAATAAAACAAAATCTATTCTACCAATTACTTTCAAATTTACACACTGATTACGT